>NC_141835.1:2583553-2781053 GCF_982586985.1 Callionymus lyra | reverse complement strand
CCTCCCTCCTAATGTCCTCCTCACTCCTGGTCCTTCTCATGCCTGGACCTCCTCCCTCCTGAGGTCCTCCTCACTCCTGAGGACCTCCTCCCTCCTGAGGTCCTCCTCACTCCTGAGGTCCTCCTCACTCCTGAGGTCCTCCTCACTCCTGGGGTCCTCCTCCCTCCTGAGGTCCTCCTCACTCCTGAGGTCCTCCTCATTCCTGGGGTCCTCCTCCCTCCTGAGGTCCTCCTCACTCCTGAGGTCCTCCTCACTCCTGAGGTCCTCCTCATTCCTGGGGTCCTCCTCACTCCTGAGGTCCTCCTCACTCCTGAGGTCCTCCTCACTCCTGGGGTCCTCCTCACTCCTGAGGTCCTCCTCACTCCTGAGGTCCTCCTCACTCCTGAGGTCCTCCTCACTCCTGAGGTCCTCCTCATTCCTGGGGTCCTCCTCACTCCTGAGGTCCTCCTCACTCCTGAGGTCCTCCTCATTCCCGGGGTCCTCCTCCCTCCTGAGGTCCTCCTCACTCCTGAGGTCCTCCTCACTCCTGGTCCTTCTCATGCCTGGACCTCCTCCCTCCTGAGGTCCTCCTCACTCCTGAGGTCCTCCTCATTCCTGGGGTCCTCCTCACTCCTGAGGTCCTCCTCACTCCTGAGGTCCTCCTCACTCCTGAGGTCCTCCTCACTCCTGGGGTCCTCCTCACTCCTGAGGTCCTCCTCACTCCTGAGGTCCTCCTCCCTCCTGAGGTCCTACTCATTCCTGGGGTCCTCCTCACTCCTGAGGTCCTCCTCACTCCTGAGGTCCTCCTCACTCCTGAGGTCCTCCTCATTCCTGGGGTCCTCCTCACTCCTGAGGTCCTCCTCACTCCTGGGGTCCTCCTCCCTCCTGGCCTTCAGCTCCTTCAGCTCCACCTCGTGCCTGGCGGCCGTTTCCAGAACCGTCTGCTTGTTGTAGTAGAGCACGAAGTTGTTGATGATGGGGTGTATGGGGAGCGCGATGGCGATGACCCCGCACAGGAAGCTCACGGCCGCGTTGCAGCGGCCCAGCGTGGTCTTGGGGTACACGTCCCCGTAGCCCACGGTGGTCATGGTGATGACGGCCCACCAGAAGGACTGCGGGATGCTGACGAACAGGGTGTCCGGGTGACCCTGCTCCAGGGTGTAGGCCAGCGCCGAGAAGACGAAGATCCCGACCCCCATGTACATGAGGAGCAGACCCAGCTCCTTCAGGCTCCTCTTCAGCGCGCGGGTCAGGGTCTGCAGGCCCGACGAGTGGCGCGCGAGCTTGAGGACGCGCGCGATGCGCAGGACCCGCAGCGCCTGGACCCCCTGGACCCCCTGGACCCCCTGGACCCCCTGGACCCCCTGGACCCCCTGGACCCCCTGGACCCCCTGCTGCGCGCAGGTGAGCGCCAGGCCCAGGTAGAAGGGCGCGAGCGCCAGGAGGTCCACGACGTTCATGAAGGAGAGCGCGAAGGTGCGCGTGCGCGGCGCGGACGCGAGCCGCAGCAGGTACTCCAGCGTGAACCACGACATGCACGCGCACTCCAGCGCCTCCAGCGCCGGGTGCTCCACCTGACGCCCGCCCGGGCCGCGCACCTGCAGCGCGGGCACGGTCGCCGCGCACATCACCACCGCGGACACGAGCACGCACAGGAAGGAGGTGACGGCGAGCGCGCGCGCCGGCGGCGAGGACGCGGGTTTCTCCATCAGGCGCCACACGAGCCTGCGGAGCCGCTGCGCGCGCGTGAGGACGCGCGGCTCCTCCAGGTCCTCCAGGATCTCCTCCATCTTCAGCGAGATCTCCTGCAGCTCCTCCTCCTTCTCGTCCAGGTAGAACCTGCCGCACTCGTCCAGGAGCGCGCGGTCCACCCTCCAGAAGTCCATCTCCGCGGTGAGGCGGACCGGGCAGATCCCGCCCTGGATGTGGACCTGGTCCGAGTAGTAGACCTCCAGGATGCACTTGAACGCATCGGGGTCGCGGTCGAAGTAGAACTCGGCCCGGGTCAGGTCGAAGTCGTCGCACAGGGACCGGACCAGGTCCGGGTTCTTCCGGGAGCGCAGCAGCTCCGACAGTCTGCTGTCAGGGTACCGGTCCAGGACGTCCCCGGTCAGAACCACCCGGACCCCGCCCACGTTGACGCTCATCTGAGGGTCCGAGCCTGAAGTTCGGTACCGAGGTTTGGGAAGAGTCCACATGGTGTTGATGGAGAGAAGTGACGGGTTTGATCGGAACCAGACTTTTATATTTCTCTCTCTCTCTCTCTCTCTCTTTTCTCTCTCTCTCTCTCTCTCTCTTTCTCTCCCTCTTTCTCTCTCTCTTTATTTTCTCTCTCTCTCTCTCTCTCTCTCTCTCTCTCTCTTTCTCTCCCTCTTTCTCTCTCTCTTTATTTTCTCTCTCTCTCTCTCTTTATTTTCTCTCTCTCTTTCTCTCTTTATTTTCTTCTCTATCTCTCTTTATTTTCTCTCTCCCTCTTTCTCTCTCTCTTTATTTTTTCTCTCTCTTTATTTTCTCTCTCTCTCTCTCTCTCTCTTTATTTTCTCTCTCTCTCTCGCTCTTTATTTTCTCTCTCTCTCTCTTTCTCTCCCTCTCTCTCTTTATTCTCTCTCTCTCTGTCTCTCTCTCTTTATTCTCTCTCTTTCTCTCCCTCTTTCTCTCTCTCTTTATTTTCTCTCTCTCTCTCTTTCTCTCTCTTTCTCTCTCTCTTTATTCGCTCTCTCTCTCCACAAGGACACACGTAAATACACACAGATACACACATACATGAGGACACACAGATGCACACACACACATGAGGACACACAGATGCACACACACACATGAGGACACACAGATACACACACACATATAAGGACGCACAGATGCACATACACACACATAAGGACACACAGATGCACACACACACATGAGGACACACAGATACACACACACACATAAGGACGCACAGATGCACATACACACACATAAGGACACACAGATGCACACACACATTTAAGGACACACAGATACACAAACACATAAGGACACAAGCACACATAAGGACACACAAATACAAACACACACATAAGGACACACACACATATAAGGACACACACACATAAAGACACACAGATGCACACACATGTATGAGGACACACAGATGCACACACATGTATGAGGACACACAGATGCACACACATGTATAAGGACACACACACACAAAGACACACAGATACACACACACATTAGGACACACACACATATAAGGACACACACACATAAAGACACACAGATGCACACACACATATAAGGACACACAGATGCACACACACATGAGGACACACACACATAAAGACACACAGATGCGCACACACATATAAGGACACACAGATGCACACACACGTATAAGGACACACACACACAAAGACACACAGATACACAAACACATAAGGACACAGGCACACATAAGGACACACAGATACACACACACACATAAGGACACACAGATGCACACACACACATAAATACACACAGATGCACACACACACATAAGGACACACAGATGCACACACACACATAAGGACACACAGATACACACACACATTTAAGGACACACAGATACACAAACACATAAGGACACAAGCACACATAAGGACACACAAATACAAACACACACATAAGGACATACAGATGCACACACACCCATAAGGACACACAGATGCACACACACACATAAGGACACACAGATACACAAACACATAAGGACACAAGCACACATAAGGACACACAGATACACAAACACATAAGGACACAAGCACATATAAGGACACACACACATAAAGACACACAGATGCACACACACATATAAGGACACACAGATGCACACACACATGAGGACACACACACATAAAGACACACAGATGCGCACACACATATAAGGACACACAGATGCACACACACGTATAAGGACACACACACACAAAGACACACAGATACACAAACACATAAGGACACAGGCACACATAAGGACACACAGATACACACACACACATAAGGACACACAGATGCACACACACACATAAATACACACAGATGCACACACACACATAAGGACACACAGATGCACACACACACATAAGGACACACAGATACACACACACATTTAAGGACACACAGATACACAAACACATAAGGACACAAGCACACATAAGGACACATAAATACAAACACACACATAAGGACATACAGATGCACACACACCCATAAGGACACACAGATGCACACACACACATAAGGACACACAGATACACAAACACATAAGGACACAAGCACACATAAGGACACACAGATACACAAACACATAAGGACACAAGCACACATAAGGACACACAGATACACAAACACATAAGGACACTAGCACAGATAAGGACACACAGATACACAAACACATAAGGACACAAGCACACATAAGGACACACAGATACACACACACACATAAGGACACACAGATGCACACACACATAAGGACACACAGATGCACACACATAAAGACACACAGACGCACACACACACATAAGGACACACAGATACACACACACATTTAAGGACACACAGATAGACACACACATAAGGACACAGATGCACAAACACATAAGGACACAAGCACACATGAGGACACACAGATACACACACACACACATAAGGACACACAGATGCACACACACATAAGGACACACAGATGAACACATATGAGGACACACAGATACACACACACACACATAAGGACACACAGATGCACACACACACATAAGGACACACAGATGCACACACACACATAAGGACACACAGATACACACACACACACATAAGGACACACAGATGCACACACACACACATAAGGACACACAATTATCTTGACTCCTCAAGAAAACCTTCAGCTCGACAACATTTGTGCGACTCAAACCAAATGTTTGTTGAGTCACATGATCATCATAATGTCACCGTGAAGGATTAGTTTGTGTCGACTCGTCTTTTCACCTCCTTTTGTGTGTCTTCGCTGACCTCAAGACACACACTGTCCTGATGACACTACAGTGTGTTGTATAGTTTGTGTGTGTGTCAATGTGTAATGTCGTGTGTGTCAAAGTATTGTTGTGTGTCTCAAAGTGTTTTCTGTGTCAATGTGTTGTGAGTAATGTTGTGAGTGCCAACGTGCTGTGTGAGCGTCAACGTGTTGTTGTGTAGATTTGTGTGCTTAAATGTGTTACTGTGGTGTGTATGTTGTTGTGTATGTCAATGTGTTGTGTGTGTGTGTGTCAATGTGTTGTTGTGTACTGTTATGTCTGTCAATGTGTTTTTGTGTAGTGTTATGTTTGTTAATGTGTTGTTGTGTAGAGTTGTGTGTGACGATGTGTTGTTGTGTAAAGTTGTGTGAATTCTTGTTGTTCCCGCTGCACCTGAACGTCACTTCACAAACCAGCCAATGCGCTCACAGGAAAGATGGAGAAACTCATCTGATTGGCTGAGAGCGACGAGCTGACTCACTATTGGTTGAAAACGTAAACAAAGCCATGTGACCTTCCCGCGTGTTCACGAGGAGA
Source organism: Callionymus lyra (assembly GCF_982586985.1). Lineage (NCBI taxonomy): Eukaryota > Metazoa > Chordata > Actinopteri > Syngnathiformes > Callionymidae > Callionymus > Callionymus lyra. The sequence continues at coordinate 2,775,495 of NC_141835.1, read as the reverse complement.
CAAAAGGAAGTTCTGGTGACTTTAAAAATATAATGTTTGGTTTTACAAATTAAAGAAACTTCGTAAATAATGTGAGTTCAACTAAATATGAAGTGTTTGTACTGCGGACGTCAAACTTTAAAAAGTGTTTCAAGAATAGAATTACAATTCTTCTATCAATAAAGTTTATCTATCGATCAATAAATCTATCAATACACAAGTTTATTTTTCCAAAAAATCAATAGGTTTGTGAAACGGGTTTGTGTCGTATTTTACGTTGTATTACAAAAATAAACAACTGTTTTAATTTACATAATACATTCTATTTATGCTGTTTAAGAACAGAAATTAAATTTTACCCCCTTTTAATTACGTGTTTACTTGATTTTATTTAATTCAATTTGAACTTTTTAAGTCCATAAATGTGTTTAATAACAAAGTTTCATCTTAGTTTTTGTTTGTAATAAATTAACTTCCTTAATAAAACTTCCTGAGGAGGATTTTACTCTCTTTTCTTAATGATAATAATAACATTCAATTAAGACATGTTTAACGATTTATGTCTAAACTGCTCCAAAGTAACGTCTCGTCATGACTGACTGTCAGTAAGAATTCTCACCCGAGAGACGAAGATCATTTTTTTAATGATGGCAAGATTTTTTTATTTGAAAAGTGTACAAGTGACAGAGAAAATATAATACAGAGACAAAAACTCTTCCTACATCTACTGAATGGAATCAAAGAAAGTGGGCGTCGTTTCCACCGTTCATCGGAAAGAAAGACATAAATACGTACAGTCGTGGGAATATCGTGGAAAACAAAGATGCTTATTCAGCAACAGGCGCTGCACACATTCCTGGAGGAAACACACACACACACATACGCACACACACACACACATGCATCCCTAACAATACTGGCTGGAATATTTGGACACAAAAGAACTTTGATGGCGCGACAAACGTTCCTTCTGTCACCAGACGTCAGAGAAAATGTGACGAACATGAGTCAAGATGGCGTCGCAGCCAATAGGAGACGAGGACGGCGACAGAAAGTGACGAGCGGATCTCAAAGGAAACAAAACAAAAAAATCATGGTTTCGAAGCTGGAAATGGAAAAAGTTCAAGATGCTTTAGGCATTTAGTCGATATTGTAGAAAGCATGAAGGCATTCCTTACGTTATTGTTCACATGAAAAGGCAAGAACGGGTGTTAAAGTACATCTAAGTTCCTTGAGAAGAGGAGTAGTAGCGTTATTTAGTATCTTCACAAAAGTCTGTCGCGTGTTATTCAACTTCTTCAAACAATCACATCATTGAAAATTATCAAAAGTAACGGAAAAAGAAAAAGTAAAACGAGCCGTTTTTTGTTTTTTATTTACACTACGTACATGTTCATCCGTCGAGTCTGGCGCCCTCTGGTGGACGCGCTCAGAGGTTGTCCCCCGGCTGGTACTGAGGTTCGGTGGCAGTAAAGTAGTCCTCCAAAAACGCCTGCAGGTACTCGAAGGTGGGTCTCTCCTCGGGGTCTTTCTTCCAGCACTGCACCATCAGCTCGTGGAGGGACGGGGGACAGTCCTGGGGACACGGCATCCTGTAGCCGCGCTCCACCTGCTCCAGCACCTCACGGTTGTTCATGCCTGAGGAGGTGGAGTTAGAGACAGTTAAATATTCAATAAATATTTTAATACATATAATAGCATGTCAGTTCAAATAGTTTTCAACATAAACAGACAGAAACTATTTTTTTTTCTCAAGAAAATCACTCAAACAATAACATGTTATTTATCCAGACACTGTTAAGATGAATACGTTCAGTTTACACACACACACACACACACACACACACACACACACACACACACACACACACACACACACACACACACACACACAAATGTAATTGTGTTGTTGTTGTTGTTGTTTTTTAACTTCCTTAAAGCAACAATTAGAAATATTTTTGACAATTGTCTTTGATCATATTTTCTGTCATGACTCAGTTGAAAGAGAAGATGAAAACAGAAACTGACTCAACGAGAGCCTGGATCTTGTTTTGTAAACAAATGTTCATGTGGTGTGTTGCGCAACCTAAGGTCCGACTTCACTGCATTGACACTGTTCGGACACTGGGTGGAGCCAGAAACCAAGAAATCAAAGTTTGACGTCACTTTTTTTATTTTATTACATCTTTTTTTTCTTTTACACGCATTTTACTTTAAGAAGAAAATGCAGCTGGTTTTAATTAAATGTCCCATTTTAAAGGTGTTTTAAAATCATGTTTTGTCACATGGTGGCAGTGAAAAAGAATTCGATTGTTAAGTTTATTCAGAATCACACCCGTATTTAGGTACGATTGACCGTCGTTATTGAACAGTTATGAAGTCTTTAAACAACTTCATCACCACCAGTCGTTACACAGTCACCATGATGTCACAGATGTCCTCACCTGGGTACGGCACTCTGCCCTTCGTCACCAGCTCGGTCAACAGGATCCCGAACGACCAGACGTCCGACTTGATGGTGAACTTCCCGTAAAGAGCCGCTTCAGGCGCCGTCCACTTGATGGGAAACTTGGCGCCTGTTCAGGGAAAAACAAGTGTTAACACTCGTGAGAAAAGACATGAGAAAAGACACCAGTAAAGACATAAGAAATGACATGAGAAAAGACACTAGAAAGACATGAGAACGACACCAGTAAAGACATGAGAAAAGACATGAGAAAAGACATGAGAAAAGACACTAGAAAGACATGAGAAAGACACGAGTAAAGACATAAGAAAAGACATGAGAAAAGACAGTAGAAAGACATGAGAAAAGACACTAGAAAGACATGAGAAAGACACCAGTAAAGACACGAGAAAGACATGAGAAAAGACACTAGAAAGACATGAGAAAGACACCAGTAAAGATACGAGAAAGACATGAGAAAAGAATACGAGTAAAGACATGCGAAAGACATGAGAAAAGACACGAGAAAGACATGAGAAAAGACACGAGAAAGACATGAGAAAAAACATGAGTAAAGACATGAGAAAAGACACGAGAAAGACATGAGAAAAGACACGAGAAAGACATGAGAAAAGACATGAGTAGAGACATGAGAAAAGACACGAGAAAGACATGAGAAAAGACACAAGTAAAGACATGAGAAAAGACATGAGAAAAGACACGAGTAAAGACATGAGTAAAGACATGAGAAAAGACATGAGTAGAGACATGAGAAAAGACACGAGTAAAGACATGAGTAAAGACATGAGAAAAGACACGAGTAAAGACATGAGTAAAGACATGAGTAAAGACATGAGAAAAGACACGAGTAAAGACATGAGAAAAGACATGAGTAGAGACATGAGAAAAGACATGAGAAAAGACACGAGAAAGACATGAGAAAAGACACGAGTAAAGACATGAGTAAAGACATGAGAAAAGACACGAGTAAAGACATGAGAAAAGACATGAGTAGAGACATGAGAAAAGACATGAGAAAAGACACGAGAAAGACATGAGAAAAGACACAAGTAAAGACATGAGAAAAGACATGAGAAAAGACACGAGTAAAGACATGAGTAAAGACATGAGAAAAGACATGAGAAAGACATGAGAAAAGACATGAGAAAAGACGTGAGAAAAGACACGAGTAAAGACATGAAAAAGGAAGTAAAAACAGTCGTAAGGACAGACATGAGGACAGACGTGGACTAAAGTAGGTCGGCTCTGATGATGATCCGAGCGAAGGACGAACAACGACCTCTGCGTCGACTTTCAAACACGTAAACAACAATAATGGTCACATGTTGACGTGAAGCTGCAGATGTTGATTCTTTTCGCTGCAGTGAGTTTGAAGTAACATCTGGATTAACATCTGCAGCTCACAGATGTGTAACTGTTACTGTGTTCATGGACCCGGTGCGTTCAGGGACAGTAGGACATCAGTGGATTAACATCTGCAGCTCACAGATGTGTAACTGTTACTGTGTTCATGGACCCGGTGCGTTCAGGGACAGTAGGACATCAGTGGATTAACATCTGCAGCTCACAGATGCGTAACTGTTACTGTGTTCATGGACCCAGTGCGTTCAGGGACAGTAGGACATCAGTGGATTAACATCTGCAGCTCACAGATGTGTAACTGTTACTGTGTTCATGGACCCGGTGCGTTCAGGGACAGTAGGACATCAGTGGATTTACATCTGCAGCTCACAGATGTGTAACTGTTACTGTGTTCATGGACCCGGTGCGTTTAGGGACAGTAGGACATCAGTGGATTTACATCTGCAGCCCACAGATGTGTAACTGTTACTGTGTTCATGGACCCGGTGCGTTCAGGGACAGTAGGACATCAGTGGATTTACATCTGCAGCTCACAGATGTGTAACTGTTACTGTGTTCATGGACCCGGTGCGTTTAGGGACAGTAGGACATCAGTGGATTTACATCTGCAGCCCACAGATGTGTAACTGTTACTGTGTTCATGGACCCGGTGCGTTCAGGGACAGTAGGACATCAGTGGATTTACATCTGCAGCTCACAGATGTGTAACTGTTACTGTGTTCATGGACCCGGTGCGTTTAGGGACAGTAGGACATCAGTGGATTTACATCTGCAGCCCACAGATGTGTAACTGTTACTGTGTTCATGGACCCGGTGCGTTCAGGGACAGTAGGACATCAGTGGATTTACATCTGCAGCTCACACATGTGTAACTGTTACTGTGTTCATGGACATGGTGCGTTCAGGGACAGTAGGACATCAGTGGATTTACATCTGCAGCTCACACATGTGTAACTGTTACTGTGTTCATGGACCCGGTGCGTTCAGGGACAGTAGGACATCAGTGGATTTACATCTGCAGCTCACAGATGTGTAACTATTACTGTGTTCATGGACCCGGTGCGTTCAGGGACAGTAGGAAATCAGTGGATTTACATCTGCAGCTCACACATGTGTAACTGTTACTGTGTTCATGGACATGGTGCGTTCAGGGACAGTAGGACATCAGTGGATTTACATCTGCAGCTCACACATGTGTAACTGTTACTGTGTTCATGGACCCGGTGCGTTCAGGGACAGTAGGACATCAGTGGCTCCAAAATATTCAACCATTTAACAAATGTTTTTGATTTACTGTATATGTTGTTGTTATTGTTAGCATGAAATTGTGTCACATATAATATATGAATATACAAATATATTATATATATATACTTATATATATGTATGTTTATATTATATATAAATATACATATATATATATATATATATATATAATATAAATACATATATATATAAGTATATATATACAGGTATATATATATATATATATATATATATATATATATATTACATAAACATACAAATGAATGTGAAAATATAAAAACATAAATATGTAAATAAATATAAATATATAAACATATAAATAGATATAAATATATAAATATATATAAACATGTAAATATATATAAATAGACATAAATATATAAACATATAAATAGATATAAATAGACGTAAATATATAAACATATAAATATATATAAACATATAAATATATATAAATATATAAATATATATAAACATATAAACATATAAATATATATAAACATGTAAATATATAAATATATAAAAATATTAACATATAAACATATAGATATATAAACATATAATCATATAAATACAATATAAATACTTGTAAAGTTCACCTTGTCGTGCTGTGTACTCGTTGTCCTCGATGAGTCGAGCGAGACCGAAGTCCGCGATCTTACAGACAAGACTTTCTCCCACCAGGATGTTGGCGGATCGAAGGTCTCTGTGGATGTAGTTCATCCTCTCGATGTACGCCATACCTGCTGCCACCTGAGAGCGCCAGTCAAACACACGTCCAATCAGAGCGCTCGTGCTCCACTCAGTGGGCGGAGCTCAAGACAAAGTTTAAGTTCTACATCCTAAGATGAAGTATTTGTGAACTGATGCCATCATTAGTGCGTACCTGAGCAGCCATGTCCACTAGATTAGGAAGTTTGAGTCCTCGACCTTCTCCGTCCTTCAGGAAGTCCAGCAAACTACCTGTAGACCCATCAAACATATTTGATATATAGTGTAGTAGCAAGTATATATGTGTAGTATTGTCCAGTACTTGACTCTGGTGTTGTGATAGTGTAGTAACAAGTATATATGTGTAGTATTGTCCAGTACTTGACTCTGGTGTTGTGATAGTGTAGTAACAAGTATATATGTGTAGTATTGTCCAGTACTTGACTTTGGTGTTGTGATAGTGTAGTAACAAGTATATATGTGTAGTATTGTCCAGTACTTGACTCTGGTGTTGTGATAGTGTAGTAACAAGTATATATGTGTAGTATTGTCCAGTACTTGACTCTGGTGTTGTGATAGTGTAGTAACAAGTATATATGTGTAGTATTGTCCAGTACTTGACTCTGGTGTTGTGATAGTGTAGTAACAAGTATATATGTGTAGTATTGTCCAGTACTTGACTCTGGTGTTGTGATAGTGTAGTAACAAGTATATATGTGTAGTATTGTCCAGTACTTGACTCTGGTGTTGTGATAGTGTAGTAACAAGTATATATGTGTAGTATTGTCCAGTACTTGACTCTGGTGTTGTGATAGTGTAGTAACAAGTATATATGTGTAGTATTGTCCAGTACTTGACTCTGGTGTTGTGATAGTGTAGTAACAAGTATATATGTGTAGTATTGTCCAGTACTTGACTCTGGTGTTGTGATAGTGTAGTAACAAGTATATATGTGTAGTATTGTCCAGTACTTGACTTTGGTGTTGTGATAGTGTAGTAACAAGTATATATGTGTAGTATTGTCCAGTACTTGACTCTGGTGTTGTGATAGTGTAGTAACAAGTATATATGTGTAGTATTGTCCAGTACTTGACTCTGGTGTTGTGATAGTGTAGTAACAAGTATATATGTGTAGTATTGTCCAGTACTTGACTCTGGTGTTGTGATAGTGTAGTAACAAGTATATATGTGTAGTATTGTCCAGTACTTGACTTTGGTGTTGTGATAGTGTAGTAACAAGTATATATGTGTAGTATTGTCCAGTACTTGACTCTGGTGTTGTGATAGTGTAGTAACAAGTATATATGTGTAGTATTGTCCAGTACTTGACTCTGGTGTTGTGATAGTGTAGTAACAAGTATATATGTGTAGTATTGTCCAGTACTTGACTCTGGTGTTGTGATAGTGTAGTAACAAGTATATATGTGTAGTATTGTCCAGTACTTGACTTTGGTGTTGTGATAGTGTAGTAACAAGTATATATGTGTAGTATTGTCCAGTACTTGACTCTGGTGTTGTGATAGTGTAGTAACAAGTATATATGTGTAGTATTGTCCAGTACTTGACTCTGGTGTTGTGATAGTGTAGTAACAAGTATATATGTGTAGTATTGTCCAGTACTTGACTCTGGTGTTGTGATAGTGTAGTAACAAGTATATATGTGTAGTATTGTCCAGTACTTGACTCTGGTGTTGTGATAGTGTAGTAACAAGTATATATGTGTAGTATTGTCCAGTACTTGACTCTGGTGTTGTGATAGTGTAGTAACAAGTATATATGTGTAGTATTGTCCAGTACTTGACTCTGGTGTTGTGATAGTGTAGTAACAAGTATATATGTGTAGTATTGTCCAGTACTTGACTCTGGTGTTGTGATAGTGTAGTAACAAGTATATATGTGTAGTATTGTCCAGTACTTGACTCTGGTGTTGTAGTATTCAAGACCACATGACTCTTGCGAGGTCGTAACTACTTTCATTTGTTTTCAAACCAAAATATGTCCAAACATCAGCTTTAAAAGCTGCTGGACTCACTGTATCCTCTCGTCCTCAGTCATCATTCTCCTATATAAACTATACAATAAATATGATTCAAAAATATATTTTACATGGACACATCGATAAACTATCATGAAACTACATCAACATGTTCTCCCGTACCTTTGCTCATGTACTCGGTCACGATGTAGATCGGCTCCTCGGACACGACGGCGTAAAGTTGCACCAGCTTGTCGTGCCGGAGCTTCTTCATGATCTGAGCCTCCTCCAGGAAGGACTCGGGCGACATGGTCCCGGGCTTCAGGGTCTTCACTGCCACCTTCGTGGTGCCGTTCCACGTGCCTGAGGAGGGAAGAGCGTCAAACCCTGGCACGTCAACCCTGGAACTTTAACCCCGGCGCGTCAACCCCAGAGCTTGAACCCCTGCGTGTCAACCCCGGCGCGTCAGCCCTGGAACTTTAACCCTGGCGCGTCAACCCCTGCGTGTCAACCCCGGCGCGTCAACCCTGGCGCATCAACCCTGGAACTTTAACCCTGGCGCGTCAACCCCTGCGTGTCAACCCCGGTGCGTCAACCCTGGAACTTTAACCCCGGCGCATCAACCCCTGTGTGTCAACCCCGGCGCGTCAACCCTGGCGCGTCAACCCTGGAACTTTAACCCCGGCGCATCAACCCCTGTGTGTCAACCCCGGCGCGTCAACCCTGGCGCGTCAACCCTGGAACTTTAACCCTGGCGCGTCAACCCCGGCGCGTCAAACCCCGGAGCGTGAAACACCGTCGCGTCAACCCCTGCGTGTCAACCCCGGCACGTCAACCCTGGAACTTTAACCCTGGCGCGTCAACCCCTGTGTGTCAACCCCGGCGCGTCAACCCTGGCGCATCAACCCTGGAACTTTAACCCTGGCGCGTCAACCCCGGCGCGTCAACCCCGGAGCGTGAAACACCGTCGCGTCAACCCCGGTGTGTCAACCCTGGAGCTTTAACCCCGGCATGTCAACCTCGGCACGTCAACCCCGGCGCGTCAACCCTGGAACTTTAACCCCGGTGCGTCAACCCTGGCGCGTCAACCCTGGCGCGTCAACCCTGGAACTTTAACCCCGGCGCGTCAACCCCTGCGTGTCAACCCCGGCGCGTCAACCCTGGAACTTTAACCCTGGCGCGTCAACCCTGGAACTTTAACCCCAGAGCGTCAACCCCAGAGCGTGAAACACCGTTGCGTCAGCCCCGGTGTGTCAACCCTGGAGCTTTAACCCCGGCACGTCAACCCCGGCGCGTCAACCCTGGCGCGTGGTTGTGACTGAAGGTGGGATACGAACCCATCCAGACTTCTCCGAACTGGCCGTTCCCCAGACGCTTGATGAGCTGCAGCGACTCGCGAGGGATCTCCCAAACGTCTTTGGTCTTCACGGACAGGTCGGTGAGGCGAGGCATGCCCTTGTGACACGGCACGATGAGGCGGCAGCAGAGCCCGGCCGCCCTGGCTGAGTCATGCGGGGAGAGATCAGAGGTCAAGGTCACTGCGGAGGGAACCCCGGGTCGGCGGCGGCGAGTGGAGGCTGACCCGAGTAGTGCTGGACCAGCTGCTGCAGGGTCTCGAACTGAGCCCGGGTGGTGATGTAGTAGCCGCCGCTGTCCAGCTTCCGGATCTTGTAGTGTTTGACGTGGTCGCCCTTGATGTCGTCCCAGTCCTGGATGGAGAGCGAGTACGCGCCTGGAACACGCGTGTTAAAGTACGTCAACATGTTGTCGTTGATCGCGTGTGTCGGTCGTCATGGAGACGAGCAGAAGTCAGAGTGTGCGTCTCGTTCAGCGACACAAACGTTTGTTAAAACTACACAAATAATTCATCACAGTTTGTTCCATGTTTTATTATTAGTCTCTTCCTTTCATTCGTGTGAAGTAAGAGATACATCATAATTAACCATTAATTTGTAGTACTAATCACTAGTACAACTTGAAAAAATACATTTCCCCACTTTTAAGGACTTTTTCTTTCTTCCTTTGATCTTTTGTGCCTCTTATTTTTCTAAATTAATTCTGTAAAGTTATCAAGTTTATCTGTAGTAAAGTATAAGTAGTATAAGTATAAGTAGCAAAAGCGGTATTAGAATTAGTAGTAAAAGTACAAGTAAACTTATAAGATAGATCTACTACTGCGTTAACAAAGGAATACTTGTACTACTAATTCTACTACTGCGTTTACTAATTATACTTCTACTAATAATCCTACTACTGCGAATACTAATTATACTTCTACTAATAATCCTACTACTGCGAATACTAATTATACTTCCACTAATAATCCTACTACTGCGAATACTAATTATACTTCTACTAATAATTCTACTACTGCGAATACTAATTATACTTCTACTAATAATTCTACTACTGCAAATACTAATTATACTTCTACTAATAATCCTACTACTGCGAATACTAATTATACTTCTACTAATAATCCTACTACTGCGAATACTAATTATACTTCTACTAATAATCCTACTACTGCATTTACTAATTATACTTCTACTAATAATCCTACTACTGCGAATACTAATTATACTTCTACTAATAATTCTACTACTGCGAATACTAATTATACTTCTACTAATAATCCTACTACTGCGAATACTAATTATACTTCTACTAATAATCCTACTACTGCGAATACTAATTATACTTCTACTAATAATCCTACTACTGCGAATACTAATTATACTTCTACTAATAATCCTACTACTGCGAATACTAATTATACTTCTACTAATAATCCTACTACTGCGAATACTAATTATACTTCTAATAATCCTACTAATGCGAATACTAATTATACTTCTACTTATAATCCTACTACTGCGAATACTAATTATACTTCTAATAATCCTACTACTGCGAATACTAATTATACTTCTACTAATAATCCTACTACTGCGAATACTAATTATACTTCTACTAATAATTATACTCCTGCGAATACTAATTATACTTCTACTAATAATCCTACTACTGCGAATACTAATTATACTTCTACTAATAATCCTACTACTGCGAATACTAATTATACTTCTACTAATAATCCTACCACTGCGTTTACTAATTATACTTCTACTAATAATTCTACTACTGCGAATACTAATTATACTTCTACTAATAATTCTACTACTGCGAATACTAATTATACTTCTAATAATCCTACTACTGCGAATACTAATTATACTTCTACTAATAATCCTACTACTGCGAATACTAATTATACTTCTACTAATAATTCTACTACTGCGAATACTAATTATACTTCTACTAATAATCCTTCTACTGCGAATAATAATTATACTTCTACTAATAATCCTACTACTGCGAATACTAATTATACTTCTACTAATAATCCTACTACTGCGAATACTAATTATACTTCTACTAATAATCCTTCTACTGCGAATACTAATTATACTTCTACTAATAATCCTACTACTGCGAATACTAATTATACTTGTTACTTTCTGAATTTACTTATTTATGGATGGATTTATTGTGTGTCTGTGATCATCATGGTTGTGCGTCAGTGGAGAAACAGTACGACAAATATTTGACAAGAATACACAACAAAATTCTTCATATAACTATAAAGTATTTGCACTAATACTGTATATTTCAATATTGTAGTAGTTTTATTAATTAAGTGCACTGTCAGTTTTATCTTTTTCTATGAAGGGTAGGATCGGATGAAAGGATGAACAAAGAATGATCTTATCTTAACTTATAAAAAAGAAATGATAGAAATGAAAGATCATTAAAAATGTAATTTGTATTATTAATCTGTTCAAGTGTAAAAAAATGTTATTTTTAATCTTTCATGATCTTTAGTACATTTAACTCTTGTACACACTTTGATACTTACTTGTACACACTTTTATATTTATGTTAGTGTTTTATCTTCTCGTTTCTATGACGACCCAGATATACTCCGATTACATCATGACTTCACGTTTGTATCCGAGTCCAGCTGAAATGAAACTTTTTGTCTAGTTTGCGGTGGCGACTCTGAGTGACGTACCTTTGGTGGTCTCGCTCTCGCGGATGAGGAAAGTGCCGCGAGCGTTGCCGTTGGACAGAAGCTGTCGCTCCGCATCCTTGCGGCCCAGTTTACCGAAGTACCAGCTGGAAACACAGAGAAACACACCGTTATCTTCCAGAGACGCTATTTTTAACCGAGTCGTCCAATATTAATACTCGTCCTTCTACTCACTCCTCGGCCTGGATGGAGTCCACCGGAGCCACGTAGTTGCTGGGGATGTAACCGGTCCCTCCGGTCGTGAGCGAGCGGGCTTCCCACCAGTCCCCCTCCCTGAGGACAGACCTTAGCATTAGCATTAGCATTAGCATTAGCATTAACAACCAACTAAATCTTTCTCAAATGAAATAACGACTGATTCTGTTTTGACGTCATGGAACATATCATCACTTTTTAAGTTACTTTTACCCAAGAAATGGCTTTTACATAGACACTGTTTCGTTAATTGATCCTAGACAGCAGGAGCCAATAGCGTCACACCACCCCGTACCACATGACCAACTGTCGTCACATGTAGTTCGTTCTTTATTTAAACTTGAACGATTAACGAAAGATGTTTCAAGTTGAGTGTCTATAAATGCTAACCTAGCTCGTCGCTAACAGTGCTAGCAAAGAAATGGCTTTTACATAGACACTGTTTCGTTAATTGATCCTAGACAGCAGGAGCCAATAGCGTCAGACCACCCCGTACCACATGACCAACTGTCGTCACATGTAGTTCGTTCTTTATTTAAACTTGAACGATTAACAAAAGATGTTTCAAGTTGAGTGTCTATAAATGCTAACCTAGCTCATCGCTAACAGTGCTAGCAAAGAAATGGCTTTTACATAGACACTGTTTCTTTAAGTGATCCTAGACAGCAGGAGCCAATAGCGTCAGACCACCCCGTACCACATGACCAACTGTCGTCACATGTAGTTCGTTCTTTATTTAAACTTGAATGATAAGCGAAAGATGTTTCAAGTTGAGTGTCTATAAATGCTAACCTAGCTCGTCGCTAACAGTGCTAGCAAAGACATGGCTTTTACATAGACACTGTTTCGTTAATTGATCCTAGACAGCAGGAGCCAATAGCGTCACACCACCCCGTACCACATGACCAACTGTCGTCACATGTAGTTCGTTCTTTATTTAAACTTGAACGATTAACTAAACATGTTTCAAGTTGAGTGTCTATAAATGCTAACCTAGCTCGTCGCTAACAGTGCTAGCAAAGAAATGGCTTTTACATAGACACTGTTTCTTTAAGTGATCCTAGACAGCAGGAGCCAATAGCGTCACACCACCCCGTACCACATGACCAACTGTTGTCACATGTAGTTCGTTCTTTATTTAAACTTGAACGATTAGCAAAAGATGTTTCAAGTTGAGTGTCTATAAATGCTAACCTAGCTCGTCGCTAACAGTGCTAGCAAAGAAATGGCTTTTACATAGACACTGTTTCTTTAAGTGATCCTAGACAGCAGGAGCCAATAGCGTCACACCACCCCGTACCACATGACCAACTGTCGTCACATGTAGTTCGTTCTTTATTTAAACTTGAACGATTAACAAAACATGTTTCAAGTTGAGTGTCTATAAATGCTAACCTAGCTCGTCGCTAACAGTGCTAGCAAAGAAATGGCTTTAACATAGACACTGTTTCGTTAATTGATCCTAGACAGCAGGAGCCAATAGCGTCACACCACCCCGTACCACATGACCAACTGTTGTCACATGTAGTTCGTTCTTTATTAAAACTTGAATGATTAACAAAAGATGTTTCAAGTTGAGTGTCTATAAATGCTAACCTAGCTCGTCGCTAACAGTGCTAGCAAAGAAATGGCTTTTACATAGACACTGTTTCTTTAAGTGATCCTAGACAGCAGGAGCCAATAGCGTCACACCACCCCGTACCACATGACCAACTGTCGTCACATGTAGTTCGTTCTTTATTTAAACTTGAACGATTAACAAAAGATGTTTCAAGTTGAGTGTCTATAAATGCTAACCTAGCTCATCGCTAACAGTGCTAGCAAAGAAATGGCTTTTACATAGACACTGTTTCGTTAATTGATCCTAGACAGCAGGAGCCAATAGCGTCACACCACCCCGTACCACATGACCAACTGTCGTCACATGTAGTTCGTTCTTTATTTAAACTTGAACGATTAACAAAAGATGTTTCAAGTTGAGTGTCTATAAATGCTAACCTAGCTCGTCGCTAACAGTGCTAGCAAAGAAATGGCTTTTACATAGACACTGTTTCTTTAAGTGATCCTAGACAGCAGGAGCCAATAGCGTCACACCACCCCGTACCACATGACCAACTGTCGTCACATGTAGTTCGTTCTTTATTTAAACTTGAACGATTAGCGAAAGATGTTTCAAGTTGAGTGTCTATAAATGCTAACCTAGCTCGTCGCTAACAGTGCTAGCAAAGAAATGGCTTTTACATAGACACTGTTTCGTTAATTGATCCTAGACAGCAGGAGCCAATAGCGTCACACCACCCCGTACCACATGACCAACTGTCGTCACATGTAGTTCGTTCTTTATTTAAACTTGAACGATTAGCGAAAGATGTTTCAAGTTGAGTGTCTATAAATGCTAACCTAGCTCGTCGCTAACAGTGCTAGCAAAGAAATGGCTTTTACATAGACACTGTTTCGTTCAGTGATCCTAGACAGCAGGAGCCAATAGCGTCACACCACCCCGTACCACATGACCAACTGTCGTCACATGTAGTTCGTTCTTTATTTAAACTTGAACGATTAGCGAAAGATGTTTCAAGTTGAGTGTCTATAAATGCTAACCTAGCTCGTCGCTAACAGTGCTAGCAAAGAAATGGCTTTTACATAGACACTGTTTCGTTCAGTGATCCTAGACAGCAGGAGCCAATAGCGTCACACCACCCCGTACCACATGACCAACTGTCGTCACATGTAGTTCGTTCTTTATTTAAACTTCAACGATTAACAAAAGATGTTTCAAGTTGAGTGTCTATAAATGCTAACCTAGCTCGTCGCTAACAGTGCTAGCAAAGAAATGGCTTTTACATAGACACTGTTTCGTTAATTGATCCTAGACAGCAGGAGCCAATAGCGTCACACCACCCCGTACCACATGACCAACTGTCGTCACATGTAGTTCGTTCTTTATTTAAACTTGAACGATTAGCGAAAGATGTTTCAAGTTGAGTGTCTATAAATGCTAACCTAGCTCGTCGCTAACAGTGCTAGCAAAGAAATGGCTTTTACATAGACACTGTTTCTTTAAGTGATCCTAGACAGCAGGAGCCAATAGCGTCACACCACCCCGTACCACATGACCAACTGTCGTCACATGTAGTTCGTTCTTTATTTAAACTTGAACGATTAACAAAACATGTTTCAAGTTGAGTGTCTATAAATGCTAACCTAGCTCATCGCTAACAGTGCTACGAAGAAATGGCTTTTACATAGACACTGTTTCGTTAATTGATCCTAGACAGCAGGAGCCAATAGCGTCACACCACCCCGTACCACATGACCAACTGTCGTCACATGTAGTTCGTTCTTTATTTAAACTTGAACGATTAACAAAACATGTTTTAAGTTGAGTGACTATAAATGCTAACCTAGCTCGTCGCTAACAGTGCTAGCAAAGAAATGGCTTTTACATAGACACTGTTTCGTTAATTGATCCTAGACAGCAGGAGCCAATAGCGTCACACCACCCCGTACCACATGACCAACTGTCGTCACATGTAGTTCGTTCTTTATTAAAACTTGAACGATTAACAAAAGATGTTTCAAGTTGAGTGTCTATAAATGCTAACCTAGCTCGTCGCTAACAGTGCTAGCAAAGAAATGGCTTTTACATAGACACTGTTTCGTTCAGTGATCCTAGACAGCAGGAGCCAATAGCGTCACACCACCCCGTACCACATGACCAACTGTCGTCACATGTAGTTCGTTCTTTATTTAAACTTGAACGATTAACAAAACATGTTTCAAGTTGAGTGTCTATAAATGCTAACCTAGCTCGTCGCTAACAGTGCTAGCAAAGAAATTGCTTTTACATAGACACTGTTTCTTTAAGTGATCCTAGACAGCAGGAGCCAATAGCGTCACACCACCCCGTACCACATGACCAACTGTCGTCACATGTAGTTCGTTCTTTATTTAAACTTGAACGATTAACAAAACATGTTTCAAGTTGAGTGTCTATAAATGCTAACCTAGCTCGTCGCTAACAGTGCTAGCAAAGAAATTGCTTTTACATAGACACTGTTTCTTTAAGTGATCCTAGACAGCAGGAGCCAATAGCGTCACACCACCCCGTACCACATGACCAACTGTCGTCACATGTAGTTCGTTCTTTATTAAAACTTGAACGATTAACAAAACATGTTTCAAGTTGAGTGTCTATAAATGCTAACCTAGCTCGTCGCTAACAGTGCTAGCTGCAGTGAAACTTCAAACCTTGTGTATCTTTTGAAGATTAGGATCTTAAATCGATTAATAATTAGTCAAATAACTTCAAATGTATATCTTTTGTTGCTGTGCTACACAGAAATATATATATTTATAAACAATTTCCCAAAGGAGACCTCCTGAGGGATCAATAAAGTTTTACCTTACCTTACCTTATTTTGTTGAAATGATAACTATTCTATATCTATAAAAAGATCCTATTTTAACTAACGTTAGCGACTCTTAGTCAAGACGATACTTTGGTCACGTTTTCTAAACAAAATAATCAATCAAATAAAAAACTCTTCATGGAACCGTCTTGTTTCTGATTGTTGTGTATTTTCATGCACGTGTCGTCAGTTTGTTTTCAAGTTGTGCGATGATTTGTTCTTGTTCTTGAAAAGTCGCAAAAACAACGTTAAAGTGCGGCGAGGGACGTCGGGGGGGCGGGGGGTCGTAAAACGTCTCTCAAGTCCTCGCGGAGCCTTGATTAGGTTGTGGTCCACATTTCTGCAGCGTGACCCAGATTCCTGAGACGGAACCGCCCCGAGACGCTTACGTGCTGTTGAGGATCTGGAACCTCTCGCCCTTCCTGAAGCTCAGGTCGTCCTCCGTCCTCGCCTCGTAGTCGTACAGGGCCACGAACAGAGTCACCCCTGCGGGAGCAACACAGATGCATCATGGGTAACTGCGGCGGCTTTGATGTTCACATGTCGCGCACATGTTCGGCTCCATTAGCGGCTTCTCGCCGCCTTTCATGCTCTTTTAATGGAGCGGCTTCAGAGGAAACTAGTTTAACCACGAGTGACACCTACCCCCCCTTTGATTGACAGCTGATGTCGTTGAATCTGACCGCGTGACATCATCAATAACGACCAGAGATTGTGACGAGTCGTGAGTTCCGTCTCACCTGTTCCTCCTCGCGACCGCAGGGTCCCAGACTGCGAGGACGTGTGGACTCCCCCGAACACCGCCACGCCCTGCGGCGGCCCGCCGTGGAAGTTGTTGTAGTTGGGGATGGAGGCCACCCCGAAGCTGGGGTAGTGCTGCGGGGTGGGCTCGGAGCCATAGCGGTACCCCGAGTTGTGCGACAGGCTGGTGTCCCGCTCGTCGGTGAGTTTGGCTGCTTCTTTATCCTTGCATTGGACGCAGCCCATTCTCTGATCTCTGCGGGACCAGAACCTGGAGTTAGTTCCACATCCCACCACAAGACCAGAACCTCGAGTTAGTACCACATCCCACAACAGGACCAGAACCTGGAGTTAGCTCCACATCCCACCACAGGACCAGAACCTCGAGTTAGTACCACATCCCACAAAAGGACCAGAACCTGGAGTTAGTTCCACATCCCACCACAGGACCAGAACCTCGAGTTAGTACCACATCCCACAACAGGACCAGAACCTGGAGTTAGCTCCATATCCCACCACAGGACCAGAACCTGGAGTTAGCTTCACATCCCACCACAGGACCAGAACCTGGAGTTAGCTCCATATCCCACCACAGGACCAGAACCTGGAGTAAGCTCCCCATCCCACCCCTGGCCCAGAACCTCGAGTTAGTACCACATCCCACCACAGGACCAGAACCTGGAGTTAGTACCACATCCCACCACAGGACCAGAACCTGGAGTTAGCTCCATATCCCACCACAGGACCAGAACCTGGAGTTAGCTCCACATCCCACCACAGGACCAGAACCTGGAGTTAGCTCCACATCCCACCACAGGACCAGAACCTGGAGTTAGCTCCACATCCCACCACAGGACCAGAACCTGGAGTTAGCTCAACATCCCACCCCAGGCCCAGAACCTGGAGTTAGCTTCTCATCCCACCACAGGACTAGAACCTGGAGTTAGCTCCACATCCCACCACAGGACCAGAACCTGGAGTTAGCTCTACATCCCACCACAGGACCAGAACCTGGAGTTAGCCGCACATCCCACCACAGGACCAGAACCTCGAGTTAGTACCACATCCCACAACAGGACCAGAACCTGGAGTTAGCTCCATATCCCACCACAGGACCAGAACCTGGAGTTAGTACCACATCCCACCACAGGACCAGAACCTGGAGTTAGTTCCACATCCCACCACAGGACCAGAACCTCGAGTTAGTACCACATCCCACAACAGGACCAGAACCTGGAGTTAGCTCCACATCCCACCACAGGACCAGAACCTCGAGTTAGTACCACATCCCACAACAGGACCAGAACCTGGAGTTAGCCGCACATCCCACCACAGGACCAGAACCTGGAGTTAGCTCCATATCCCACCACAGGACCAGAACCTGGAGTTAGCTCCACATCCCACCACAGGACCAGAACCTGGAGTTAGCTCTACATCCCACCACAGGACCAGAACCTGGAGTTAGCTACACATCCCACCACAGGACCAGAACCTGGAGTTAGCTCTACATCCCACCACAGGACCAGAACCTGGAGTTAGCTTCTCATCCCACCACAGGACCAGAACCTGGAGTTAGCTCTACATCCCACCACAGGACCAGAACCTGGAGTTAGCTCTACATCCCACCACAGGACCAGAACCTCGAGTTAGTACCACATCCCACCACAGGACCAGAACCTGGAGTTAGCTCCATATCCCACCACAGGACCAGAACCTGGAGTTAGCTCCACATACCACCACATCCAACATTACTTCAAAGAACACGAGTAATTCTGTAAATCTATCAAGTTCATCTATACTTAAGTAGAAGTAGTAGTAGAAGTGGTAGTGGAAGTAGTAGTTTAAGTAGCAAAAGCAGTCGTAAAATTTAAATAAAATAAAACATTAAATTATTTTATCAATTTAAAGTTATGAGTCTATTTAACATTAAATATAAACTATAAATTCACTTAGCCGTTAGCTTAAGATGCTAGTTATGTTTGTGCAGCCGACTTCATGATACTATTAACTTTTTTAAACCAAACATTAGCTTTAAAGTGTTTCCAGAGAAACATGTGACAATAGTTTTGATCTTGTGAGAGATTTGACTATTTTTAAATAATTGATCTTTCTATATAAGTTATGACCTATAAACCGTTAGCATGGTGGTGCTACTTTGCTAACGCGAGGGTTGAAGACACGTCATGAGATTAAAGGAGGTCTCGCGTGAGGATTACGAGGATCTTCAGGAGCTTTGATGGATGTCAGAGAATCTGGGACGACGGCTTGATCCACACTTTCTCTGCTTTCATCGCAGAAGAAAATCTCTTGTTTATCCAAACATGTGAACCTGGTTCGTCTGGAGGCAGGGATTCGAACCCTCGTCGCAGACTCATCATCTGGACTCAGATCTTCATCTTCATCATCATCCTCGTCTTCATCATCATCATCCTCGTCTTCATCATCATCATCATCATCCTCGTCTTCATCATCATCATCGTCGCAGACTCATCATCTGGACTCAGATCTTTATCATCATCATCATCATCATCATCATCATCATCCTTGTCTTCATCATCATCATCGTCGCAGACTCATCATCTGGACTCAGATCTTCATCCTCGTCTTCATCATCATCATCATCATCATCATCATCCTCGTCTTCATCATCATCATCGTCGCAGACTCATCATCTGGACTCAGATCTTCATCATCATCATCATCATCCTCGTCTTCATCATCATCATCGTCGCAGACTCATCATCTGGACTCAGATCTTCATCCTCGTCTTCATCATCATCATCATCATCGTCATCATCCTCGTCTTCATCATCATCATCATCATCCTCGTCTTCATCATCATCATCGTCGCAGACTCATCATCTGGACTCAGATCTTCATCATCATCATCATCATCATCATCATCATCATCATCTGAACATGATTCACTAACAGTTGGAAGAAGAACAACTATGTGGTCCAAAGATACACTCGAGATATTTAAACACATCCTGGAGAAGAAATGAAGATTCAAGGTCAGATGAAGACTAGAAATACTTTACATAAAAATGGGTTATTATGAGTTTTCTGAGGAAATAAATGAGACTAAATGCTATGTAAGAAAAAGTCTTCTCTGCAGATACTTTTCGTGTTTTTCCAGTATTTTCCAGTAAATACATTTTTATAGACTCTCTGGTTTTAATTTTATTTACTTGTTTCTCTTTGATTTGTTGGTGGTGTCGGTACAGAATGAAAGAATGACATGACATGAATGAAATAACAAAAAAAGAAGATAAAATATGATCAATTAAATGAAAATAAGAGACATTTTCAAACCAAAATATGTCCAAACATCAAAGCTGCTGGACTCACTGTATCCTCTCGTCCTCAGTCATCGTTCTTCCTTTAGCTCTGGAGGACGTAAAACGCTATATTTAATGAACGCATTTTTTCCTTTCACTCTCTCTGTCACTGACCTAATGACAGGTTTTCTCTTCGTTCGTTTTGTCTCGCTGGAACAACAAGAACTGGTTCTGGTTCTGGTCGTGCTGACAAACCAACTCTGATGATTCACCAAGAAGTCGTCAGTGTCACCAGACACCGCGACACACCCGCTCACACCTGCTTCTCATTTGGACCCGGGGCCTCCTCCCAGCAGGAAGTTCCTGTGGACCAGCGCCGGTGACATTCTTCACCAGAACCTCAAGTAGGGCCTGTGCAGATGTTGGACCCGCCACACGTCGAGACCACCTCACACACACACACTCCTGCTATTTCAGGCTCAGACCCGTGAGTTTCCTCTGAGGACCAGAACCAGGACCAGAACCAGGACCAGAACCAGGACCAGAACCAGGACCAGAACCAGGACCAGAACCAGGACCAGGACCAGAACCAGGATCAGGATCAGGATCAGGACCAGGACCAGGACCAGGACCAGAACCAGGATCAGGACCAGGACCAGGACCAGGACCAGGACCAGGACCAGGACCAGGACCAGAACCAGGACCAGGACCAGGACCAGGACCTGAACCAGGACCAGAACCAGAACCAGGACCAGAACCAGGATCAGGATCAGGACCAGGACCAGGACCAGGACCAGGACCAGGACCAGGACCAGAACCAGAACCAGGACCAGAAACAGGACCAGGACCAGGACCAGGACCAGGACCAGGACCAGGACCAGGACCAGGACCAGGACCAGGACCAGGAACAGAACCAGGAACAGGACCACAGACTCTCAAACACAGTTTCTGCTGCAGGTCAAGATGGAGTCGAGAACTTAAGAGACAAACGACAACAGGAAGTGAGAAGTCTCGTCAAATCAATGCATCAAAATAAAAGCCTGACGTGTGGTCCGGGCCACTGGACGGATCATCGGTCCCGTCTGGACCTCAGTTACTCACCAACACTGATCTAAACACACACGGTTGGTAGTTCAACTCCTGGTGAAAGTATCGAGTCAAACAGATTAAAATAACTTCAATGTCTCGTCAGCAAACGGGAAAAACTTGTTGTTTTAATTCGATGAAAACGATCAATTCAGAGATAATCGCAAAAACAATCGCTGCAGATTTATATATTATTATTATATATGTCATAAAACCAATCAGAACTTTCACAATAAGAGTCTTAATATTGAACACAACACGTTTGTTTTAGGCAACATTTTATGATTTAACTGTCCTGGTGTTGAAATAATGATATTCTACGTTTGATTTATTCAGAGTCAAGTTTATTTATCAGATCAAGATTCTTCTGTCATATTTAAAAAAGGACAATAAAAGATACAATCAAATTCTGGTCTTTATAAAAAAATTGACAATGAAAGTCAATTAAATGTATTAAATTAATTGTGTATAAAATTAAATAAATCATTTTTTATCAACAGTTAAAGTGTAAATATTCACTGAGTTTGTTCATGTTTGTGTTGCAATTAAACTTCCGGCCTCTAGATGGCAGCAGTCGTTATGTCCTCAGCCGCTAAAGGAAGAATGATGACTGAGGACGAGAGGATACAGTGAGTCCAGCAGCTTTTAAAGCTGATGTTTGGACATATTTTGGTTTGAAAACAAATGAAAGTAGTTACGACTTTGTCAAGAGTCATGTGGTCTGTAAATACTACAACACCAGAGTCAAGTACTGGACAATACTACACATATATACTGGTTACTACACTATCACAACACCAGAGTCAAGTACTGGACAATACTACACATATATCCTTGTTACTACACTATCACAACACCAGAGTCAAGTACTGGACAATACTACATATATATACACTTGTTACTACGCTATCACAACACCAGAGTCAAGTACTGGACAATACTACACATATATACTTTTTACTACACTATCACAACACCAGAGTCAAGTACTGGACAATACTACACATATATCCTTGTTACTACACTATCACAACACCAGAGTCAAGTACTGGACAATACTACATATATATACACTTGTTACTACACTATCACAACACCAGAGTCAAGTACTGGACAATACTACACATATATACTTGTTACTACACTATCACAATACCAGAGTCAAGTACTGGACAATACTACACATATATACTTGTTACTACACTATCACAACACCAGAGTCAAGTACTGGACAATACTACACATATATACTTGTTACTACACTATCACAACACCAGAGTCAAGTACTGGACAATACTACACATATATACTTGTTACTACACTATCACAACACCAGAGTCAAGTACTGGACAATACTAGACATATATACTTGTTACTACACTATCACAACACCAGAGTCAAGTACTGGACAATACTACACATATATACTAGTTACTACACTATCACTACACCAGAGTCAAGTACTGGACAATACTACACATATATACTTGTTACTACACTATCACAACACCAGAGTCAAGTAATGGACAATACTACACATATATCCTTGTTACTACACTATCACAACACCAGAGTCAAGTACTGGACAATACTACATATATATACACTTGTTACTACACTATCACAACACCAGAGTCAAGTACTGGACAATACTACACATATATACTTGTTACTACACTATCACAACACCAGAGTCAAGTACTGGACAATACTACACATATATCCTTGTTACTACACTATCACAACACCAAAGTCAAGTACTGGACAATACTACATATATATACACTTGTTACTACACTATCACAACACCAGAGTCAAGTACTGGACAATACTACACATATATACTTGTTACTACACTATCACAACACCAGAGTCAAGTACTGGACAATACTACACATATATACTTGTTACTACACTATCACAACACCAGAGTCAAGTACTGGACAATACTACACATATATACTAGTTACTACACTACCACTACACCAGAGTCAAGTACTGGACAATACTACACATATATCCTTGTTACTACACAATCACAACACCAGAGTCAAGTACTGGACAATACTACACATATATACTTGTTACTACACTATCACTATACATCACTATATATCACTGTATAGTGTATTATAGTATATAGTATAGTATAGTATAGTATAGTATAGTATAGTATAGTATAGTATTGTATAGTATAGTATAGTATAGTATTGTATAGTATAGTATAGTATTGTATAGTATAGTATAGTATAGTATAGTAAAGTATAGTATTGTATAGTATAGTATAGTATAGTATAGTATAGTATAGTATTGTATAGTATTGTATTGTATAGTATTGTATAGTGTAGTATTGTATAGTATAGTATAGTATTGTATAGTATAGTGTTGTATAGTATAGTATTGTATAGTATAGTATAGTATAGTATTGTATAGTATAGTATAGTATAGTATAGTATAGTATTGTATAGTATAGTATAGTATAGTATAGTATAGTATAGTAAAGTATAGTATTGTATAGTATAGTATAGTATAGTATAGTATAGTATTGTATAGTATAGTATAGTATAGTATAGTATAGTATTGTATAGTATAGTATAGTATAGTATAGTATAGTAAAGTATAGTATTGTATAGTATAGTATAGTATAGTATTGTATAGTATAGTATTGTATAGTATAGTAAAGTATAGTATTGTATAGTATAGTATAGTATAGTATAGTAAAGTATAGTATTGTATAGTATAGTATAGTATTGTATTGTATAGTATTGTATAGTATTGTATAGTATAGTATAGTATAGTATAGTATAGTAAAGTATAGTATTGTATAGTAAAGTATAGTATTGTATAGTATAGTATAGTATAGTATAGTATAGTATAGTATTGTATAGTATAGTATAGTATAGTATAGTATAGTATTGTATAGTATAGTATAGTATAGTAAAGTATAGTATAGTATAGTATAGTATAGTATAGTATAGTATAGTATAGTAAAGTATAGTATTGTATAGTATAGCATAGTATAGTATTGTATAGTATAATATAGTAAAGTATAGTATAGTATAGTATAGTAAAGTATAGTATTGTATAGTATAGTATAGTATTGTATAGTATTGTATAGTATTGTATAGTATAGTATAGTATAGTATAGTATAGTAAAGTATAGTATTGTATAGTATAGTATAGTATAGTATAGTATAGTATTGTATAGTATAGTATAGTATTGTATAGTATAGTATAGTATAGTATTGTATTGTATAGTATAGTATTGTATAGTATAGTATAGTATAGTATAGTAAAGTATAGTATAGTATAGTATAGTATAGTATTGTATAGTATAGTATAGTATAGTAAAGTATAGTATAGTATAGTATAGTATAGTATAGTATAGTATAGTATAGTATAGTAAAGTATAGTATAGTATAGTATAGTATAGTATAGTATAGTATAGTATAGTATAGTATAGTATAGTATAGTGTATTGTGATTGGTACACACTGCTAGTAAGTGGACATAGAAGTTGAGTTCAGGTCGAGACTGTGTGAGGATCAGCGGGACATTAGTGAAAACACTCTGACGCTGCTGCACTCGTGTCCCTGAATGACGTCCGAGTGAATCGACACAGTTTCGTCTCCTGAGTTCAAACGCGGACGAGCCGTGATGACCTGACTCGACTCAGATCCTCATCGTGACAGTTTGTAGAGCGACCTCCATGACGACCTTCACCCTCGTAACGACAGCTCCATCATGGTGACCTTCACCCTCGTAACAACAGCTCCATCATGGTGACCTTCACCCTCGTAACGACAGCTCCATCATGGTGACCTTCACCCTCGTAACGACAGCTCCATCATGGTGACCTTCACCCTCGTAACGACAGCTCCATCATGGTGACCTTCACCCTCGTAACAACAGCTCCATCATGGTGACCTTCACCCTCGTAACAACAGCTCCATCATGACGACCTTCACCCTCGTAACGACAGCTCCATCATGGTGACCTTAACCCTCGTAACAACAGCTCCATCATGACGACCTTCACCCTCGTAACAACAGCTCCATCATGACGACCTTCACCCTCGTAACAACAGCTCCATCATGACGACCTTCACCCTCGTAACAACAGCTCCATCATGGTGACCTTCACCCTCGTAACAACAGCTCCATCATGACGACCTTCACCCTCGTAACAACAGCTCCATCATGGTGACCTTCACCCTCGTAACAACAGCTCCATCATGGTGACCTTCACCCTCGTAACAACAGCTCCATCATGACGACCTTCACCCTCGTAACAACAGCTCCATCATGGTGACCTTCACCCTCGTAACAACAGCTCCATCATGACGACCTTCACCCTCGTAACGACAGCTCCATCATGGTGACCTTCACCCTCGTAACGACAGCTCCATCATGACGACCTTCACCCTCGTAACGACAGCTCCATCATGGTGACCTTCACCCTCGTAACAACAGCTCCATCAGTCGTGTGGATCTGAATCCACCGGATTGTGTTCTGGATGTGAATCAACAGTCGCTCTCTTATGGTGCCATTCACTGAATAGTTCCAATATTTGCTCGAGTCACACAAGACACTTCATTCAACCAACAAGCAGACAATGGACACGACTGACCCGAGTCTGTGAGGACAAAGATCCAGTGTCGCTCTTTCAAATCATTCAAAACATTCAGTGACCAGTTACACCCACGACACAGCGTCCAACTCATGGTGACTTGAAGACATGATTCAAGTCTTCGAGACACGAGTGTTTACATTCAGATCCGTTGTGATAGTATAGTAACAAGTATATATGTGTAGTATTGTCCAGTACTTGACTCTGGTGTTGTGATAGTGTAGTAACAAGTATATATGTGTAGTATTGTCCAGTACTTGACTCTGGTGTTGTGATAGTGTAGTAACAAGTATATATGTGTAGTATTGTCCAGTACTTGACTCTGGTGTTGTGATAGTGTAGTAACAAGTATATATGTGTAGTATTGTCCAGTACTTGACTCTGGTGTTGTGATAGTGTAGTAACAAGTATATATGTGTAGTATTGTCCGGTACTTGACTCTGGTGTTGTGATAGTGTAGTAACAAGTATATATGTGTAGTATTGTCCAGTACTTGACTCTGGTGTTGTGATAGTGTAGTAACAAGTATATATGTGTAGTATTGTCCAGTACTTGACTCTGGTGTTGTGATAGTTTAGTAACAAGTATATATGTGCAGTATTGTCCAGTACTTGACTCTGGTGTTGTGATAGTGTAGTAACAAGGATATATGTGTAGTATTGTCCAGTACTTGACTCTGGTGTTGTGATAGTGTAGTAACAAGTATATATGCGTAGTATTATCCAGTACTTGACTCTGGTGTTGTGATAGTGTAGTAACAAGTATATATGTGTAGTATTGTCCAGTACTTGACTCTGGTGTTGTGATAGTGTAGTAACAAGTATATATGAGTAGTATTGTCCAGTACTTGACTCTGGTGTTGTGATAGTGTAGTAACAAGTATATATATGTAGTATTGTCCAGTACTTGACTCTGGTGTTGTGATAGTGTAGTAACAAGTATATATGTGTAGTATTGTCCAGTACTTGACTCTGGTGTTGTGATAGTGTAGTAACAAGTATATATGTGTAGTATTGTCCAGTACTTGACTCTGGTGTTGTGATAGTATAGTAACAAGTATATATGTGTAGTATTGTCCAGTACTTGACTCTGGTGTTGTGATAGTGTAGTAACAAGTATATATGTGTAGTATTGTCCAGTACTTGACCCTGGTGTTGTGATAGTGTAGTAACAAGTATACATTTGTGTAGTATTGTCCAGTACTTGACTCTGGTGTTGTGATAGTGTAGTTACAAGTATATATGTGTAGTACTGTCCAGTACTTGACTCTGGTGTTGTGATAGTGTAGTAACAAGTATATATGTGTAGTATTGTCCAGTACCTGACTCTGGTGTTGTGATAATGTAGTAACAAGTATGTATGTGTAGTATTGTCCAGTACTTGACTCTGGTGTTGTGATAGTGTAGTAACAAGTATATATGTGTAGTATTGTCCAGTACTTGACTCTGGTGTTGTGATAGTGTAGTAACAAGTATATATGTGTAGTATTGTCCAGTACTTGACTCTGGTGTTGTGATAGTGTAGTAACAAGTATATATGTGTAGTATTGTCCAGTACTTGACTCTGGTGTTGTGATAGTATAGTAACAAGTATATATGTGTAGTATTGTCCAGTACTTGACTCTGGTGTTGTGATAGTGTAGTAACAAGTATATATGTGTAGTATTGTCCAGTACTTGACCCTGGTGTTGTGATAGTGTAGTAACAAGTATAAATTTGTGTAGTATTGTCCAGTACTTGACTCTGGTGTTGTGATAGTGTAGTTACAAGTATATATGTGTAGTATTGTCCAGTACTTGACTCTGGTGTTGTGATAGTGTAGTAACAAGTATATATGTGTAGTATTGTCCAGTACTTGACTCTGGTGTTGTGATAGTATAGTAACAAGTATATATGTGTAGTATTGTCCAGTACTTGACTCTGGTGTTGTGATAGTGTAGTAACAAGTATATATGTGTAGTATTGTCCAGTACTTGACCCTGGTGTTGTGATAGTGTAGTAACAAGTATAAATTTGTGTAGTATTGTCCAGTACTTGACTCTGGTGTTGTGATAGTGTAGTAACAAGTATAAATTTGTGTAGTATTGTCCAGTACTTGACTCTGGTGTTGTGATAGTGTAGTTACAAGTATATATGTGTAGTATTGTCCAGTACTTGACTCTGGTGTTGTGATAGTGTAGTAACAAGTATATATGTGTAGTATTGTCCCGTACTTGACTCTGGTGTTGTGATAGTGTAGTAACAAGTATATATATTTGTAGTAAACATGACTCCACAGATCATCAAAGTTAAAACCAACGTAAACGTAGAAAAGAATCAATCAGTGAAGATTCTTGATCTGCTTCCATTAACTCTGAGGGTTTTCAAGTCGTTCCATCAGATCTGCCAGAGAAACTGAAACAATCTCTGGAAACAATGATGATCTACAGTCGTGCGGCTGGAGCCTCGTGGTCCGTGTGGAGCTGATGGAAAGCACCGCAGACGTGGAGCTGATGGAAAGCACCGCAGACGTGGAGCAATAACAGTTATTATTGAGTCCAAACATTCGATCGTCATGAAGAATCTTAACCAGTTCATGTGACGTAACGAGAGCCTTGTTTTGAGACAGGCATCTCTGGGACGACTATTTTTAGTGGAAGGACTGGAGTCAAGGTGAAGTGACTCAAAGAACAATGTGTGGAAACATTGTTATTATTATTATTACTAGTATTATTATTATCATATCAGTCCACTGTAGTTTTATTTTATACTTTTTTACATGTATTAATAAATATTGTTAATTTATTGTATATTCGTTCAGAGAAACAATGATTTAATAATAATAATAATAACTTAATGAAGTGATTCGTTTAGAATCAAAGCAAACATTTAAAAGAAGCTTCAAAATAAATCCAAACGTTTCTCTTTTGTCCTTTGACGTCAGCAGAAGAACTTTTGGATCGATGACGTCAAAACACAACATCTCAACATCTCACAACAGGAACCCTCTGGACTGCCTGTGACGTCACCACTGGATCTTCTCCGGAAACACCGGCAGGTTCTCCTCGAACTTCTGTCCTTGATCTATTCTTAGCTCCGGTTTGTTGCGACAAGAAAAGGGAAATTCAAGAGTTTAAAAGTCGCGACTGAGTGACGTCAGAACACAAGAGTTGTGTTGTCTCCACACAAACACACCACTGGACACACAACTGGACACACCACTGGACACACGTCAGTCAAACACAAGCATTTCAACACACACGTCTCTGACAGTCCGCACATCGATCAAAGTGAGGTCGCGCAGCATCATCAGCTCAAACACGCACGCGTACACGCAAACACACACACACACACACACACACACACACACACACACAGCGTTTAATTGAGGTCCGAACCATCAGGCCCGGGCTCTGGTTTGAAGGATCCGTCAACAGGAGGCTGATGTCGGGGCCCTCGGGCGCGCGCGCGCACGCGCATCCATCCCTGCAACACTCCCGCCACCAACACCCGCGGATCGCGCGACTCACCACAGGGCCGTCACTCGTCCATCGAGGGTCGCGGAGCAGCCTTGGTGGCGGGAACCCTCGAGGATCCGCGGGGTTTTCAGGAGAAGATCGTCAGGAGGCTCCTCAGAACCTCAGAACCTCAGACCCTCAGATCCTCACAGATGGCGAGCAGCGCAGGCGTCGAGCTGCTGACGCCGAGCACAGACGCTTCCGGGGAGCTCCTTCAAAATAAAGGCCTCGGTCCATTTAGGATGTGATTTCATGACGTCGAGGATGATCTCAGTCGATACTATGTTGTTATAATAGTATTATTGAATCAATAAAACAGTCAGTTTATTCATTCATTCATTCATTTTGAATTGTTTGAGAAGCTGACGAGAAAATTATATAACATACAGTAAATACACATTATATTAAGACATACAGTACGCGTGTAAAACACTGAAACAATAATAAACAATAGAAATTAATTAAATAATTAAAAAACTAACCTAATAACACAAGATCCACATAATAATAAATAAAACAGTCAGTTTATTGATTCATTCATTCATTTTGAGTTGTTTTAGAAGCTGACGAGAAAAATATACATTATATTATAACATTAATACACATTATATTAAGACATACAGTACGCATGTAAAACACCAAAACCATAATAAACAATAGAAATAAATTAAATAATTAAAAAAATAAACTAATAACACAAGATCCACATAATAATAAATAAAACAGTAATTTAAAACAATAAGGTAACATTTCCTAAAGAAGTCCATTAAATTCCTGGTTTTGAGCAAAATAAATACAGTACAAAAATAGCGCATATATATATATATATATATATATAAAAATAGTATATATGTATTAAGTCGTTGTAGTTGGGAGGAAGAAGTGGTGGAATCTTTCCTACAGTGCAGCATTTAATTACATTTATTTTTTACAAAAATTGTATCTGGTTGGTTGAGTATAATAAGTAAAATACATTGTTTTTTACATTAAGAGAATAGCTTGGAAAAATATCAACAATACATTCATTTAAACCATTTAAACTTACCTTCTTTTGTAATTATTCTTATATATTTATTATCAAGACTAACTTATTTCCTCTCATCTTAAATGAAGAAGAAACAATACAATGATTTTTAGTAACATTTAAATATAAACAGAGATAATACATACCTCCCCCAAGGAGATATTTGCTGTACCTAAATTGAAACAAAGCAGGAAAACAAAATAAAAGTCTTTACTCACTATTTTGTCTCTGAGGCTGAAAAACAACATTTTAGTTTCTCTGATTCGTTGATTCATCTCTTCCTCGTCCAGCACCTGTGAGAGACTCAGACCAGAACAAAAGTTGACCATCTTAGAAGAAGATCAGATGTTTTTGTTAAGTAAAGATATAAGTTTGTTAAACACATGTTTAATCATCTTAATATGACAGAAGATGTTGCAACTGGATCTCGTTGAAGAGAGAAACTGAAAATAAAACAGTTTTAAAGAGAAAAAGGTGTGAAATATAAACTATTAATAACAACAATAAATACAAAGAATAATCTTCATGTCAGACTCTTCAGCTCCTTTCGTGACCTTCTCTCGTGCCTTTATTTTGACAGAAACGTCACTTCCGCCTGAGCTCTGTTGATTCACTGCAGCTGTGGATGCGGCGCGACAGTCGCCGCTCTGTGAGTGACACACGTGTCTGTCCAATCAGAGGCGAGAGTGTTCGCTAAGACCCGCCTTCGTGGTTTGATGGTTTGCAAAACTGTCAATTTTCTGCTCAACGATCAAAAATCGCTCTTTGAAATCTAAGTTAAAACAATTGTCTTCTCTCAACGATGAATACACGTGTTTGTCTTTAAAGTAAATATTTAAAATGTTTATTTATTGTCACACAACTCGACTTTATTCTGAATCAGAAAAACGTTTATTTCCAGTAATATTAAAAAAACAGAGATTTTGCAGGAATACAATATTAAATTAAAGTGATTGAAAATGAAAACAATTACAAATAAGTGAAAAATTAACAAACAGCATCATTATTATTATTATTATTATTTTTTTTAAATACAATCATGGAAGATTAAGTTACAAAAATATAGATAAATGTTAGAGAAACTTTAATCCTTGAATTAAAATATGAAATTTGAAAATGTCAACCTTGTTAAATTAACCAAATTAAACAAAGAAAAGTTTATTTATGAATTTCTGAAATATCTGTTGATGTCATATTTATATTTAATTAAAGATATTTGTCTATTTTCCCTTCAATGAACTTAAATCTACGTTAATTTCACACTATTTCGCAGTTGACATTTGCTCTTAAAGTATATTATTTCAATTATTAATTATTATTTCTTCATATACTTGAATTGTCACAACAGAAAATCAACACAAAGATAAGACATACGCACAACTTAAAATTAAACATACAGTTTATACAGTAAAAAAAAAACAATATTAACAATAATACTAACTAATTAAAATAATAAATATATCAATTATTATTATTATTATTATTAATTGTTGTGTTTTTTATTGAAAAAGTTACATTTGGGTGATTACAATTGTGTGTGTGTTCAGATGGTGGTTACAGTAGCTTTCACTTTCACACACACACACGCCTACACACACGCACGCCTACACACACGCACACGCACGTGATTCAGCATCTTGACAGCTGGACATGATCCACTCTTTGTCTGCGCTCTACATATTCATGTCGCTGGAACAAAGATCTTCTGGCGACACAAGAGGTTAATCCTCAACCTCGCGACTCATACAAAGAACGAGACTCGCACCGGCAGCCATTTTGGACCGGTTGCCATGGCGACGCGGGTCGTCATAATGGCAGAGACTCGAGTGTGTGTTCGTCAGATGTGGGTCACTGGGATGTTACACACCAGTGTGTCACACACTGGGAAGTTACACACCAGTGTGTCACACACCAGTGTGTGACGATGAGGAAGAAGGTTTGATTGACAGGTTCATGATGGAGTTGATGAGATCCTGACAGTTGTGTTGATGTTAGCGTGTGTTGTTGTCATCACTTTTAAATCCACATGTTGTGTTTCGACAAAAATAATAAACAACATACATTTATTTTTTATTTCTCTAACACAAAGTTTTTACAAATACTTGACAAGTAGAAAATCAGATGAAAATAAACAAATAAATGTATTAAATAATCAAATAAAAAAACACTAAATCATCGTTAAACTTTCGTCTACTATTGTTGACCAGAAGTAACTTAAATATATTACTTTCGTTCTTAACTTCATTGTAACTTTTTTAACCAAGTACTGTTGTTTGAGCGACTTGTGACCCTGGTCTGAGAAAGTAAAACTTACTTCCATCAGTTTCTAACTTCCCTACACAATATTTTACTGTTATAAATACAAGTTTTTAGTATTTTTGACACAAAAGTTGTATTAATTTCACGTTTAATTGAATGTTTTGATCCATGAAAACACATGAATTACACTCTTTTATTTCTACTAATTACTATTGTGTTCAACTGATGTACTACAGTGTGTATGTGTGTGTGTGTGTGTGTTAAAGTGTGTATGTGTGTGTGTGTGTGTGTTAAAGTGTGTGTGTGTTAAAGTGTGTGTGTGTGTTAAAGTGTGTATGTGTGTGTGTGTGTGTGTGTGTGTGTGTGTGTGTGTGTTAAAGTGTGTGTGTGTGTGTTAAAGTGTGTATGTGTGTGTGTGTGTGTGTGTGTTAAAGTGTGTATGTGTGTGTGTTAAAGTGTGTATGTGTGTGTGTGTGTGTGTGTGTGTGCGTGTGTGTTAAAGTGTGTATGTGTGTGTGTGTGTGTGTGTTAAAGAGTGTGTGTGTGTTAAAGTGTGTATGTGTGTGTGTGTGTGTGTTAAAGTGTGTATGTGTGTGTGTGTGTGTGTGTTAAAGTGTGTATGTGTGTGTGTGTGTGTGTTAAAGTGTGTATGTGTGTGTGTGTTAAAGTGTGTGTGTGTGTTAAAGTGTGTATGTGTGTGTGTGTGTGTGTGTGTGTGTGCGTGTGTGTTAAAGTGTGTATGTGTGTGTGTGTGTGTGTGTGTGTGTGTTAAAGTGTGTATGTGTGTGTGTGTTAAAGTGTGTGTGTGTGTTAAAGTGTGTATGTGTGTGTGTGTGTGTGTGTGTGTTAAAGTGTGTATGTGTGTGTGTTAAAGTGTGTATGTGTGTGTGTGTGTGTGTGTGTGTGTGTGTGCGTGTGTGTTAAAGTGTGTATGTGTGTGTGTGTGTGTGTTAAAGTGTGTATGTGTGTGTGTGTTAAAGAGTGTGTGTGTGTTAAAGTGTGTATGTGTGTGTGTGTGTGTTAAAGTGTGTATGTGTGTGTGTTAAAGTGTGTATGTGTGTGTGTTAAAGTGTGTATGTGTGTGTGTGTTAAAGAGTGTGTTTGTGTTAAAGTGTGTATGTGTGTGTGTGTGTGTGTTAAAGTGTGTATGTGTGTGTGTTAAAGTGTGTATGTGTGTGTGTTAAAGTGTGTATGTGTGTGTGTGTTAATGTGTGTATGTGTGTGTGTGTGTGTGTTAAAGTGTGTATGTGTGTGTGTTAAAGTGTGTATGTGTGTGTTAAAGTGTGTATGTGTGTGTGTGTTAAAGTGTGTATGTGTGTGTGTTGAAGTGTGTATGTGTGTGTGTTAAAGTGTGTATGTGTGTGTGTGGGGGTGTGTGTGTTAAAGTGTGTATGTGTGTGTGTGTTAAAGTGTGTATGTGTGTGTGTTAAAGTGTGTATGTGTGTTAAAGTGTATATGTGCGAGTGTGTTAAAGTTTGTGTGTACGTGTGTGTTGAAGTGTGTGTGTGTGTTGAAGTATGTGTGTGCGTGTGTGTTGAAGTGCGTATGTGTGTTAAAGTGTATATGTGTGTTAAAGTGTGTATGTGTGTGTATGTGTGTGTGTTAAAGTGTGTATGTGTGTGTGTGTTAAAGTGTGTATGTGTGTGTGTTAAAGTGTGTATGTGTGTTAAAGTGTATATGTGCGAGTGTGTTAAAGTTTGTGTGTACGTGTGTGTTGAAGTGTGTGTTGAAGTATGTGTGTGTGTTGAAGTGTGTATGTGTGTTAAAGTGTATATGTGTGTGTGTGTTAAAGTGTGTATGTGTGTTAAAGTGTCGACGTGCATTTGTCTTTAAGTGTGTATGTGTGTGTGTGATAAAGTGTGTATGTATGTGTTTGTGTTTGTATGTGTGTGTGTTAAAGTGTGTATGTGTGTGTATGTGCGTCTGTGTTAAAGTGTGTATGTGTGTGAGTTAAAGTGTGTATATGTGTTTATGTGCGTGTGTGTTTAAGTGTGTATGTGTGCATGTGTCTTAAAGTGTGTATGTGCGTGTGTCTCAAAGTGTTTATGTGCGAGTGTGTTAAAGTGTGTATGTGTGTGTGTGTCTTAAAGTGTGTATGTGCATGTGTCTTAAAGTGTGTATGTGCGAGTGTGTTAAAGTGTGTATGTGTGCGTGTGTCTTAAAGTGTGTATGTGCGTGTGTCTTAAAGTGTTTATGTGCGAGTGTGTTAAAGAGTGTGTGTGTTTAAGTGTGTATGTGCGTGTTTGTGTTGGGGTGTGTGTGTATGTGTGTGTCAAAGTGTGAAAACACTTTTTTGTTCTGGACATGAAATCTTGTTGACCATAACCCCACCCACTCTTCTGTGATTGGTCAAACATGGAGGTTTGTCACCACACGCCATCAATGGTCTCCACCTCCAAGGGACTCGTTGTATGAACAAAGGGTGATTACAGCTGGAGGAGGAGTGAAGCCATTATAACATCATAATGGACTCTCGTAACCTCTTGTTCGTCCAGATTTCAGAGCAACTTTATAAAGTATTAAGTTTAAAACATGGTTGATACTAGTTGATGTTTAATGAAACCAGAGTTGATACCAGTTGATGTTTAATGAAACCAGAGTTGATACCAGTTGATGTTTAATGAAACCAGAGTTGATACTAGTTGATGTTTAATGACACCAGAGTTGATACTAGTTGATGTTTAATGACACCAGAGTTGATACTAGTTGATGTTTAATGACACCAGAGTTGATACTAGTTGATGTTTAATGACACCAGAGTTGATACTAGTTGATGTTTAATGACACCAGAGTTGATACTAGTTGATGTTTACAGACACCAGAGTTGATACTAGTTGATGTTTAATGACACCAGAGTTGATACTAGTTGATGTTTAATGACGCCAGAGTTGATACTAGTTGATGTTTAATGACACCAGAGTTGATACCAGTTGATGTTTAATGAAACCAGAGTTGATACTAGTTGATGTTTAATGACACCAGAGTTGATACTAGTTGATGTTTAATGACACCAGAGTTGATACTAGTTGATGTTTAATGACACCAGAGTTGATACTAGTTGATGTTTAATGACACCAGAGTTGATACTAGTTGATGTTTACAGACACCAGAGTTGATACTAGTTGATAAGACACTAGAGTTGATACTAGTTGATGTTTAATGACACCAGAGTTGATACTAGTTGATGTTTAATGACACCAGAGTTGATACTAGTTGATGTTTAATGACACCAGAGTTGATACTAGTTGATAAGACACTAGAGTTGATACTAGTTGATGTTTAATGACACCAGAGTTGATACTAGTTGATGTTTAATGACACCAGAGTTTATACTAGTTGATGTTTAATGACACCAGAGTTGATACTAGTTGATGTTTAATGACACCAGAGTAGATACTAGTTGATGTTTAATGACACCAGAGTTGATACTAGTTGATGTTTAATGACACCAGAGTTGATACTAGTTGATGTTTAATGACACCAGAGTTGATACTAGTTGATGTTTAATGACACCAGAGTTGATACTAGTTGATGTTTAATGACACCAGAGTTGATACTAGTTGATGTTTAATGACACCAGAGTTGATACTAGTTGATGTTTAATGACACCAGAGTTGATACTAGTTGATGTTTAATGACACCAGAGTTGATACTAGTTGATGTTTAATGACACCAGAGTTGATACTAGTTGATGTTTAATGACACCAGAGTTGATACTAGTTGATGTTTAATGACACCAGAGTTGATACTAGTTGATGTTTAATGACACCAGAGTTGATACTAGTTGATGTTTAATGACACCAGAGTTGATACTAGTTGATGTTTAATGACATCAGAGTTGATACTAGTTGATGTTTAATGAAACCAGAGTTGATACTAGTTGATGTTTAATGACATCATAGTTGATACTAGTTGATGTTTAATGACACCAGAGTTGATACTAGTTGATGTTTAATGACACCAGAGTTGATACTAGTTGATGTTTAATGACACCAGAGTTGATACTAGTTGATGTTTAATGACACCAGAGTTGATACTAGTTGATGTTTAAAGACACCAGAGTTGATACTAGGTGATGTTTAATGACACCAGAGTTGATACTAGGTGATGTTTAATGACACCAGAGTTGATACTAGTTGATGTTTAATGACACCAGAGTTGATACTAGTTGATGTTTAATGACACCAGAGTTGATACTAGTTGATGTTTAATGACACCAGAGTTGATACTAGTTGATGTTTAATGACACCAGAGTTGATACTAGTTGATGTTTAATGACATCAGAGTTGATACTAGTTGATGTTTAATGACACCAGAGTTGATACTAGTTGATGTTTAATGACATCAGAGTTGATACTAGTTGATGTTTAATGACACCAGAGTTGATACTAGTTGATGTTTAATGACACCAGAGTTGATACTAGTTGATGTTTAATGACACCAGAGTTGATACTAATTAATGTTTAATGACATCAGAGTTGATACTAGTTGATGTTTAAAGACACCAGAGTTGATACTAGTTGATGTTTAATGACACCAGAGTTGATACTAGTTGATGTTTAAAGACACCAGAGTTGATACTAGTTGATGTTTAATGACACCAGAGTTGATACTAGTTGATGTTTAATGACACCAGAGTTGATACTAGTTGATGTTTAATGACATCAGAGTTGATACTAGTTGATGTTTAAAGACACCAGAGTTGATACTAGTTGATGTTTAAAGACACTAGAGTTGATACTAGTTGATGTTTAATGACACCAGAGTTGATACTAGGTGATAGTTAATGACACCAGAGTTGATACTAGTTGATGTTTGATGACACCAGAGTTGATACTAGTTGATGTTTAATGACACCAGAGTTGATACTAGTTGATGTTTAATGACACCAGAGTTGATACTAGTTGATGTTTAATGACACCAGAGTTGATACTAGTTTATGTTTAATGACACCAGAGTCGATACTAGTTGATGTTTAATGACACCAGAGTTGATACTAGTTGATGTTTAATGACACCAGAGTTGATACTAGTTGATGTTTAATGACACCAGAGTTGATACTAATTAATGTTTAATGACACCAGAGTTGATACTAGTTGATGTTTAAAGACACCAGAGTTGATACTAGGTAATGTTTAATGATACCAGAGTTGATACTAGTTGATGTTTAATGACACCAGAGTTGATACTAGTTCATGTTTAAAGACACCAGAGTTAATACTAGTTGATGTTTAAAGACACTAGAGTTGATACTACTTGATGTTTAATGACACCAGAGTTGATACTAGGTGATAGTTAATGACACCAGAGTTGATACTAGTTGATGTTTGATGACACCAGAGTTGATACTAGTTGATGTTTAATGACACCAGAGTTGATACTAGTTGATGTTTAATGACACCAGAGTTGATACTAGTTGATGTTTAATGACACCAGAGTTGATACTAGTTGATGTTTAATGACACCAGAGTTGATACTAGTTGATGTTTAATGACACCAGAGTTGATACTAGTTGATGTTTAATGACACCAGAGTTGATACTAGTTGATGTTTAATGACACCAGGGTTGATACTAGTTGATGTTTAATGACACCAGAGTTGATACTAGTTGATGTTTAATGACACCAGAGTTGATACTAGTTGATGTTTAATGACACCAGAGTTGATACTAGTTGATGTTTAATGACACCAGAGTTGATACTAGTTGATGTTTAATGACACCAGAGTTGATACTAGTTGATGTTTAATGACACCAGAGTTGATACTAGTTGATGTTTAATGACACCAGAGTTGATACTAGTTGATGTTTATTGACACCAGAGTTGATACTAGTTGATGTTTAATGACACCAGAGTTGATACCAGTTGATGTTTAATGACACCAGAGTTCATACTAGTTGATGTTTAAAGACACTAGAGTTTATACTAGTTGATGTTTAATGACACCAGAGTTGATACTAGTTGATCATTAATGACACCAGAGTAGATACTAGTTGATGTTTAATGACACCAGAGTTGATACTAGTTGATGTTTAATGACACCAGAGTTGATACTAGTTGATGTTTAAAGACACCAGAGTTGATACTAGGTGATGTTTAATGACACCAGAGTTGATACTAGTTGATGTTTAATGACACCAGAGTTGATACTAGTTGATGTTTAATGACACCAGAGTTGATACTAGTTGATGTTTAATGACACCAGAGTTGATACTAGTTGATGTTTAATGACACCAGAGTTGATACTAGTTGATGTTTAATGACACCAGAGTTTATACTAGTTTATGTTTAATGACACCAGAGTTGATACTAGTTGATGTTTAATGACACCAGAGTTGATACTAGTTGATGTTTAATGACACCAGAGTCGATACTAGCTGATGTTTAATGACACCAGAGTCGATACTAGTTGATGTTTAATGACACCAGAGTTGATACTAGTTGATGTTTAATGACACCAGAGTTGATACTAGTTGATGTTTAATGACACCAGAGTAGATACTAGTTGATGTTTAATGACACCAGAGTTGATACTAGTTGATGTTTAATGACACCAGAGTTGATACTAGTAGATGTTTAATGACACCAGAGTTGATACTAGTTGATGTTTAATGACACCAGAGTTGATACTAGTTGATGTTTAATGACACCAGAGTTGATACTAGTTGATACTAGTTGATGTTTAATGACACCAGAGTTGATACTAGTTGATGTTTAATGACACCAGAGTCGATACTAGCTGATGTTTAATGACACCAGAGTCGATACTAGTTGATGTTTAATGACACCAGAGTTGATACTAGTTGATGTTTAATGACACCAGAGTTGATACTAGTTGATGTTTAATGACACCAGACTAGATACTAGTTGATGTTTAATGACACCAGAGTTGATACTAGTTGATGTTTAATGACACCAGAGTTGATACTAGTAGATGTTTAATGACACCAGAGTTGATACTAGTTGATGTTTAATGACACCAGAGTTGATACTAGTTGATACTAGTTGATGTTTAATGACACCAGAGTTGATACTAGTTGATGTTTAAAGACACCAGAGTTGATACTAGTTGATGTTTAATGACACCAGAGTTGATACTAGTTGATGTTTAATGACACCAGAGTTGATACTAGTTGATGTTTAATGACACCAGAGTCGATACTAGCTGATGTTTAATGACACCAGAGTCGATACTAGTTGATGTTTAATGACACCAGAGTTGATACTAGTTGATGTTTAATGACACCAGAGTTGATACTAGTTGATGTTTAATGACACCAGAGTTGATACTAGTTGATGTTTAATGACATCAGAGTCGATACTAGCTGATGTTTAATGACACCAGAGTTGATACTAGTTGATGTTTAATGACACCAGAGTTGATACTAGTTGATGTTTAATGACACCAGAGTTGATACTAGTTGATACTAGTTGATGTTTAATGACACCAGAGTTGATACTAGTTGATGTTTAAAGACACCAGAGTTGATACTAGGTGATGTTTAATGACACCAGAGTTGATACTAGTTGATACTAGTTGATGTTTAATGACACCAGAGTTGATACTAGTTGATGTTTAATGACACCAGCGTTGATACTAGTTGATGTTTAATGACACCAGAGTTGATACTAGTTGATGTTTAATGACACCAGAGTTGATACTAGTTGATGTTTAATGACACCAGAGTTGATACTAGTTGATGTTTAATGACACCAGAGTTGATACTAGTTGATGTTTAATGACACCAGAGTTGATACTAGTTGATGTTTAATGACAC
Organism: Callionymus lyra; assembly: GCF_982586985.1. Lineage (NCBI taxonomy): Eukaryota > Metazoa > Chordata > Actinopteri > Syngnathiformes > Callionymidae > Callionymus > Callionymus lyra. The sequence continues at coordinate 2,734,742 of NC_141835.1, read as the reverse complement.
CAGAGTTGATACTAGTTGATGTTTAATGACACCAGCGTTGATACTAGTTGATGTTTAATGACACCAGCGTTGATACTAGTTGATGTTTAATGACACCAGAGTTGATACTAGTTGATGTTTAATGACACCAGAGTTGATACTAGTTGATGTTTAATGACACCAGCGTTGATACTAGTTGATGTTTAATGACACCAGAGTTGATACTAGTTGATGTTTAATGACACCAGAGTTGATACTAGTTGATGTTTAATGACACCAGAGTTGATACTAGTTGATGTTTAATGACACCAGAGTTGATACTAGTTGATGTTTAATGACACCAGCGTTGATACTAGTTGATGTTTAATGACACCAGAGTTGATACTAGTTGATGTTTAATGACACCAGAGTTGATACTAGTTGATGTTTAATGACACCAGAGTTGATACTAGTTGATGTTTAATGACACCAGAGTTGATACTAGTTGATGTTTAATGACACCAGCGTTGATACTAGTTGATGTTTAATGACACCAGCGTTGATACTAGTTGATGTTTAATGACACCAGAGTTGATACTAGTTGATGTTTAATGACACCAGAGTTGATACTAGTTGATGTTTAATGACACCAGAGTTGATACTAGTTGATGTGTAATGACACCAGAGTTGATACTAGTTGATGTTTAATGACACCAGCGTTGATACTAGTTGATGTTTAATGACACCAGCGTTGATACTAGTTGATGTTTAATGAAACCAGAGTTGATACTAGTTGATGTTTAATGACACCAGAGTTGATACTAGTTGATGTTTAATGACACCAGCGTTGATACTAGTTGATGTTTAATGACACCAGAGTTGATACTAGTTGATGTTTAATGACACCAGAGTTGATACTAGTTGATGTTTAATGACACCAGAGTTGATACTAGTTGATGTTTAATGACACCAGAGTTGATACTAGTTGATGTTTAATGACACCAGAGTTGATACTAGTTGATGTTTAATGACACCAGCGTTGATACTAGTTGATGTTTAATGACACCAGCGTTGATACTAGTTGATGTTTAATGACACCAGAGTTGATACTAGTTGATGTTTAATGACACCAGAGTTGATACTAGTTGATGTTTAATGACACCAGCGTTGATACTAGTTGATGTTTAATGACACCAGAGTTGATACTAGTTGATGTTTAATGACACCAGAGTTGATACTAGTTGATGTTTAATGACACCAGAGTTGATACTAGTTGATGTTTAATGACACCAGAGTTGATACTAGTTGATGTTTAATGACACCAGAGTTGATACTAGTTGATGTTTAATGACACCAGAGTTGATACTAGTTGATGTTTAAAGACACCAGAGTTGATACTAGTTGATGTTTAATGACACCAGAGTTGATACCAGTTGATGTTTAATGACACCAGCGTTGATACTAGTTGATGTTTAATGACACCAGAGTTGATACTAGTTGATGTTTAATGACACCAGAGTTGATACTAGTTGATGTTTAATGACACCAGCGTTGATACTAGTTGATGTTTAATGACACCAGAGTTGATACTAGTTGATGTTTAATGACACCAGCGTTGATACTAGTTGATGTTTAATGACACCAGAGTTGATACTAGTTGATTTTTAATGACACCAGAGTTGATACTAGTTGATGTTTAATGACACCAGAGTTGATACTAGTTGATTTTTAATGACACCAGAGTTGATACCAGTTGATGTTTAATGACACCAGCGTTGATACTAGTTGATGTTTAATGACACCAGAGTTGATACTAGTTGATTTTTAATGACACCAGAGTTGATACTAGTTGATGTTTAATGACACCAGAGTTGATACTAGTTTATTTTTAAAGAAAGGTTTAAATACTTTGCATGAAAACAGTTTTTTTTTTGTCCACAAAAGTGTATTTTTTAATCCCTTGTGTTGTCTCCGTGTCAAAGGTCAAAGACCTCCCTGGCTTCCATAAATACATGTGCAGTGGTGGAGGTCGTTCACCTTTGACCCGAAGATAACACAATGGATAACACAAACACATTTGTTTTTTTCTTAAATAAAGCTTTCAAGCGTCATCTGATCTGATCTTGTATTTCAAAACACAAAAGTACGTCATTAAACTACTGCATGAACAAGTATATAGAAAACCATGACTATACAGAGTCAGACTTCATTAATAATGTTTTGTCTTTTAAGATTAAAGTATTTCAAAGTATTTAAAAACTTCTTCATTGATTTAATGTTTAATTGTTTGAGACAATTATGAATTAAACTCTTAATGTTTCACAATAAAAGTCAAGGAAAACTTGAAATATGAGTTTAATACTTCAGAAGATGATGTATTGTTGTCTCTTCATGATGTTTGAGGTTTATGTTGTTGTCTCCTCATGATGTTTGAGGTTCATGTTGTTGTCTCCTCATGATGTTTGAGGTCCATGTTGTTGTCTCCTCATGATGTTTGAGGTCCATGTTGTTGTCTCCTCATGATGTTTGAGGTCCATGTTGTTGTCTCCTCATGATGTTTGAGGTTCATGTTGTTGTCTCCTCATGATGTTTGAGGTCCATGTTGTTGTCTCCTCATGATGTTTGAGGTCCATGTTGTTGTCTCCTCATGATGTTTGAGGTTCATGTTGTTGTCTCCTCATGATGTTTGAGGTACATGTTGTTGTCTCCTCATGATGTTTGAGGTTCATGTTGTTGTCTCCTCATGATGTTTGAGGTCCATGTTGTTGTCTCCTCATGATGTTTGAGGTCCATGTTGTTGTCTCCTCATGATGTTTGAGGTCCATGTTGTTGTCTCCTCATGATGTTTGAGGTTCATGTTGTTGTCTCCTCATGATGTTTGAGGTCCATGTTGTTGTCTCCTCATGATGTTTGAGGTTCATGTTGTTGTCTCCTCATGATGTTTGAGGTTCATGTTGTTGTCTCCTCATGATGTTTGAGGTTCATGTTGTTGTCTCCTCATGATGTTTGAGGTCCATGTTGTTGTCTCCTCATGATGTTTGAGGTTCATGTTGTTGTCTCCTCATGATGTTTGAGGTTCATGTTGTTGTCTCCTCATGATGTTTGAGGTTCATGTTGTGTCTCCTCATGATGTTTGAGATTCATGTTGTTGTCTCCTCATGATGTTTGAGGTTCTAACATGTTGTTGTCTCCTCATGATGTTTGAGGTTCATGTTGTTGTCTCCTCATGATGTTTGAGGTACATGTTGTTGTCTCCTCATGATGTTGGATGTTCATGTTGTTGTCTCCTCATGATGTTTGAGGTTCATGTTGTTGTCTCCTCATGATGTTTGAGGTTCATGTTGTTGTCTCCTCATGATGTTTGAGGTTCATGTTGTTGTCTCCTCATGATGTTTGAGGTTCTAACATGTTGTTGTCTCCTCATGATGTTTGAGGTTCATGTTGTTGTCTCCTCATGATGTTTGAGGTTCATGTTGTTGTCTCCTCATGATGTTTGAGGTTCTAACATGTTGTGTCTCCTCATGATGTTTGAGGTTCTAACATGTTGTGTCTCCTCATGATGTTTGAGGTTCATGTTGTTGTCTCCTCATGATGTTTGAGGTTCATGTTGTTGTCTCCTCATGATGTTTGAGGTTCTAACATGTTGTTGTCTCCTCATGATGTTTGAGGTTCATGTTGTTGTCTCCTCATGATGTTTGAGGTTTATGTTGTTGTCTCCTCATGATGTTTGAGGTTCATGTTGTTGTCTCCTCATGATGTTTGAGGTCCATGTTGTTGTCTCCTCATGATGTTTGAGGTTCATGTTGTTGTCTCCTCATGATGTTTGAGGTTCATGTTGTTGTCTCCTCATGATGTTTGAGGTTCATGTTGTTGTCTCCTCATGATGTTTGAGGTCCATGTTGTTGTCTCCTCATGATGTTTGAGGTTCATGTTGTTGTCTCCTCATGATGTTTGAGGTTCATGTTGTTGTCTCCTCATGATGTTTGAGGTTCATGTTGTGTCTCCTCATGATGTTTGAGATTCTTGTTGTTGTCTCCTCATGATGTTTGAGGTTCTAACATGTTGTTGTCTCCTCATGATGTTTGAGGTTCTAACATGTTGTTGTCTCCTCATGATGTTTGAGGTTCATGTTGTTGTCTCCTCATGATGTTTGAGGTTCATGTTGTTGTCTCCTCATGATGTTTGAGGTACATGTTGTTGTCTCCTCATGATGTTGGATGTTCATGTTGTTGTCTCCTCATGATGTTTGAGGTTCATGTTGTTGTCTCCTCATGATGTTTGAGGTTCATGTTGTTGTCTCCTCATGATGTTTGAGGTTCTAACATGTTGTGTCTCCTCATGATGTTTGAGGTTCTAACATGTTGTGTCTCCTCATGATGTTTGAGGTTCATGTTGTTGTCTCCTCATGATGTTTGAGGTTCATGTTGTTGTCTCCTCATGATGTTTGAGGTTCATGTTGTTGTCTCCTCATGATGTTTGAGGTTCTAACATGTTGTTGTCTCCTCATGATGTTTGAGGTTCATGTTGTTGTCTCCTCATGATGTTTGAGGTTCTAACATGTTGTTGTCTCCTCATGATGTTTGAGGTTCATGTTGTTGTCTCCTCATGATGTTTGAGGTTCAAGTTGTTGTCTCCTCATGATGTTTGAGGTTCAAGTTGTTGTCTCCTCATGATGTTTGAGGTTCAAGTTGTTGTCTCCTCATGATGTTTGAGGTTCATGTTGTTGTCTCCTCATGATGTTTGAGGTCCATGTTGTTGTCTCCTCATGATGTTTGAGGTTCAAGTTGTTGTCTCCTCATGATGTTTGAGGTGCATGTTGTTGTCTCCTCATGATGTTTGAGGTTCATGTTGTTGTCTCCTCATGATGTTTGAGGTCCATGTTGTTGTCTCCTCATGATGTTTGAAGTCCATGTTGTTGTCTCCTCATGATGGTTGAGGTTCATGTTGTTGTCTCCTCATGATGTTTGAGGTTCATGTTGTTGTCTCCTCATGATGTTTGAGGTTCTAACATGTTGTGTCTCCTCATGATGTTTGAGGTTCTAACATGTTGTGTCTCCTCATGATGTTTGAGGTTCATGTTGTTGTCTCCTCATGATGTTTGAGGTTCATGTTGTTGTCTCCTCATGATGTTTGAGGTTCTAACATGTTGTTGTCTCCTCATGATGTTTGAGGTTCATGTTGTTGTCTCCTCATGATGTTTGAGGTTCTAACATGTTGTTGTCTCCTCTTGATGTTTGAGGTTCATGTTGTTGTCTCCTCATGATGTTTGAAGTTCATGTTGTTGTCTCCTCATGATGTTTGAGGTTCATGTTGTTGTCTCCTCATGATGTTTGAGGTTCATGTTGTTGTCTCCTCATGATGTTTGAGGTTCATGTTGTTGTCTCCTCATGATGTTTGAGGTTCATGTTGTTGTCTCCTCATGATGTTTGAGGTTCATGTTGGTGTCTCCTCATGATGTTTGAGGTTCATATTGTTGTCTCCTCATGATGTTTGAGGTACATGTTGTTGTCTCCTCATGATGGTTGAGGTTCATGTTGTTGTCTCCTCATGATGTTTGAGGTTCATGTTGTTGTCTCCTCATGTTGTTTGAGGTTCATGTTGTTGTCTCCTCATGATGTTTGAGGTCCATGTTGTGTCTCCTCATGATGTTTGAGGTTCATGTTGTTGTCTCCTCATGATGTTTGAGGTTCATGTTGTTGTCTCCTCATGATGTTTGAGGTTCATGTTGTATCTCCTCATGATGGTTGAGGTTCTAACATGTTGTTTTTCCTCATGATGTTTGAGGTTCATGTTGTTGTCTCCTCATGATGTTTGAGGTTCAAGTTGTTTCTCCTCATGATGTTTGAGGTTCATGTTGTTGTCTCCTCATGATGTTTGAGGTTCATGTTGTTGTCTCCTCATGATGTTTGAGGTTCATGTTGTTGTCTCCTCATGATGTTTGAGGTTCATGTTGTTGTCTCCTCATGATGTTTGAGGTTCAAGTTGTTGTCTCCTCATGATGTTTGAGGTCCATGTTGTTGTCTCCTCATGATGTTTGAGGTTCAAGTTGTTGTCTCCTCATGATTTTTGAGGTTCATGTTGTTGTCTCCTCATGATGTTTGAGGTTCATGTTGTTGTCTCCTCATGATGTTTGAAGTCCATGTTGTTGTCTCCTCATGATGTTTGAGGTTCATGTTGTTGTCTCCTCATGATGTTTGAGGTTCAAGTTGTTGTCTCCTCATGATGTTTGAGGTTCAAGTTGTTGTCTCCTCATGATGTTTGAGGTTCAAGTTGTTGTCTCCTCATGATGTTTGAGGTTCAAGTTGTTGTCTCCTCATGATGTTTGAGGTCCATGTTGTTGTCTCCTCATGATGTTTGAGGTTCTAACATGTTGTTGTCTCCTCATGATGTTTGAGGTTCATGTTGTTGTCTCCTCATGATGTTTGAGGTTCATGTTGTTGTCTCCTCATGATGTTTGAGGTTCTAACATGTTGTGTCTCCTCATGATGTTTGAGGTTCTAACATGTTGTGTCTCCTCATGATGTTTGAGGTTCATGTTGTTGTCTCCTCATGATGTTTGAGGTTCATGTTGTTGTCTCCTCATGATGTTTGAGGTTCTAACATGTTGTTGTCTCCTCATGATGTTTGAGGTTCATGTTGTTGTCTCCTCATGATGTTTGAGGTTTATGTTGTTGTCTCCTCATGATGTTTGAGGTTCATGTTGTTGTCTCCTCATGATGTTTGAGGTCCATGTTGTTGTCTCCTCATGATGTTTGAGGTTCATGTTGTTGTATCCTCATGATGTTTGAGGTTCATGTTGTTGTCTCCTCATGATGTTTGAGGTTCATGTTGTTGTCTCCTCATGATGTTTGAGGTCCATGTTGTTGTCTCCTCATGATGTTTGAGGTTCATGTTGTTGTCTCCTCATGATGTTTGAGGTTCATGTTGTTGTCTCCTCATGATGTTTGAGGTTCATGTTGTGTCTCCTCATGATGTTTGAGATTCTTGTTGTTGTCTCCTCATGATGTTTGAGGTTCTAACATGTTGTTGTCTCCTCATGATGTTTGAGGTTCTAACATGTTGTTGTCTCCTCATGATGTTTGAGGTTCATGTTGTTGTCTCCTCATGATGTTTGAGGTTCATGTTGTTGTCTCCTCATGATGTTTGAGGTACATGTTGTTGTCTCCTCATGATGTTGGATGTTCATGTTGTTGTCTCCTCATGATGTTTGAGGTTCATGTTGTTGTCTCCTCATGATGTTTGAGGTTCATGTTGTTGTCTCCTCATGATGTTTGAGGTACATGTTGTTGTCTCCTCATGATGTTAGAGGTTCATGTTGTTGTCTCCTCATGATGTTGGATGTTCATGTTGTTGTCTCCTCATGATGTTTGAGGTTCATGTTGTTGTCTCCTCATGATGTTTGAGGTTCATGTTGTTGTCTCCTCATGATGTTTGAGGTTCATGTTGTTGTCTCCTCATGATGTTTGAGGTTCTAACATGTTGTTGTCTCCTCATGATGTTTGAGGTTCATGTTGTTGTCTCCTCATGATGTTTGAGGTTCATGTTGTTGTCTCCTCATGATGTTTGAGGTTCTAACATGTTGTGTCTCCTCATGATGTTTGAGGTTCTAACATGTTGTGTCTCCTCATGATGTTTGAGGTTCATGTTGTTGTCTCCTCATGATGTTTGAGGTTCATGTTGTTGTCTCCTCATGATTTTTGAGGTTCTAACATGTTGTTGTCTCCTCATGATGTTTGAGGTTCATGTTGTTGTCTCCTCATGATGTTTGAGGTTTATGTTGTTGTCTCCTCATGATGTTTGAGGTTCATGTTGTTGTCTCCTCATGATGTTTGAGGTCCATGTTGTTGTCTCCTCATGATGTTTGAGGTTCATGTTGTTGTCTCCTCATGATGTTTGAGGTTCATGTTGTTGTCTCCTCATGATGTTTGAGGTTCATGTTGTTGTCTCCTCATGATGTTTGAGGTCCATGTTGTTGTCTCCTCATGATGTTTGAGGTTCATGTTGTTGTCTCCTCATGATGTTTGAGGTTCATGTTGTTGTCTCCTCATGATGTTTGAGGTTCATGTTGTGTCTCCTCATGATGTTTGAGATTCTTGTTGTTGTCTCCTCATGATGTTTGAGGTTCTAACATGTTGTTGTCTCCTCATGATGTTTGAGGTTCTAACATGTTGTTGTCTCCTCATGATGTTTGAGGTTCATGTTGTTGTCTCCTCATGATGTTTGAGGTTCATGTTGTTGTCTCCTCATGATGTTTGAGGTACATGTTGTTGTCTCCTCATGATGTTGGATGTTCATGTTGTTGTCTCCTCATGATGTTTGAGGTTCATGTTGTTGTCTCCTCATGATGTTTGAGGTTCATGTTGTTGTCTCCTCATGATGTTTGAGGTTCTAACATGTTGTGTCTCCTCATGATGTTTGAGGTTCTAACATGTTGTGTCTCCTCATGATGTTTGAGGTTCATGTTGTTGTCTCCTCATGATGTTTGAGGTTCATGTTGTTGTCTCCTCATGATGTTTGAGGTTCATGTTGTTGTCTCCTCATGATGTTTGAGGTTCTAACATGTTGTTGTCTCCTCATGATGTTTGAGGTTCATGTTGTTGTCTCCTCATGATGTTTGAGGTTCTAACATGTTGTTGTCTCCTCATGATGTTTGAGGTTCATGTTGTTGTCTCCTCATGATGTTTGAGGTTCAAGTTGTTGTCTCCTCATGATGTTTGAGGTTCAAGTTGTTGTCTCCTCATGATGTTTGAGGTTCAAGTTGTTGTCTCCTCATGATGTTTGAGGTTCATGTTGTTGTCTCCTCATGATGTTTGAGGTCCATGTTGTTGTCTCCTCATGATGTTTGAGGTTCAAGTTGTTGTCTCCTCATGATGTTTGAGGTCCATGTTGTTGTCTCCTCATGATGTTTGAGGTTCATGTTGTTGTCTCCTCATGATGTTTGAGGTCCATGTTGTTGTCTCCTCATGATGTTTGAAGTCCATGTTGTTGTCTCCTCATGATGGTTGAGGTTCATGTTGTTGTCTCCTCATGATGTTTGAGGTTCATGTTGTTGTCTCCTCATGATGTTTGAGGTTCTAACATGTTGTGTCTCCTCATGATGTTTGAGGTTCTAACATGTTGTGTCTCCTCATGATGTTTGAGGTTCATGTTGTTGTCTCCTCATGATGTTTGAGGTTCATGTTGTTGTCTCCTCATGATGTTTGAGGTTCTAACATGTTGTTGTCTCCTCATGATGTTTGAGGTTCATGTTGTTGTCTCCTCATGATGTTTGAGGTTCTAACATGTTGTTGTCTCCTCTTGATGTTTGAGGTTCATGTTGTTGTCTCCTCATGATGTTTGAAGTTCATGTTGTTGTCTCCTCATGATGTTTGAGGTTCATGTTGTTGTCTCCTCATGATGTTTGAGGTTCATGTTGTGTCTCCTCATGATGTTTGAGATTCTTGTTGTTGTCTCCTCATGATGTTTGAGGTTCTAACATGTTGTTGTCTCCTCATGATGTTTGAGGTTCTAACATGTTGTTGTCTCCTCATGATGTTTGAGGTTCATGTTGTTGTCTCCTCATGATGTTTGAGGTTCATGTTGTTGTCTCCTCATGATGTTTGAGGTACATGTTGTTGTCTCCTCATGATGTTGGATGTTCATGTTGTTGTCTCCTCATGATGTTTGAGGTTCATGTTGTTGTCTCCTCATGATGTTTGAGGTTCATGTTGTTGTCTCCTCATGATGTTTGAGGTTCTAACATGTTGTGTCTCCTCATGATGTTTGAGGTTCTAACATGTTGTGTCTCCTCATGATGTTTGAGGTTCATGTTGTTGTCTCCTCATGATGTTTGAGGTTCATGTTGTTGTCTCCTCATGATGTTTGAGGTTCATGTTGTTGTCTCCTCATGATGTTTGAGGTTCTAACATGTTGTTGTCTCCTCATGATGTTTGAGGTTCATGTTGTTGTCTCCTCATGATGTTTGAGGTTCTAACATGTTGTTGTCTCCTCATGATGTTTGAGGTTCATGTTGTTGTCTCCTCATGATGTTTGAGGTTCAAGTTGTTGTCTCCTCATGATGTTTGAGGTTCAAGTTGTTGTCTCCTCATGATGTTTGAGGTTCAAGTTGTTGTCTCCTCATGATGTTTGAGGTTCATGTTGTTGTCTCCTCATGATGTTTGAGGTCCATGTTGTTGTCTCCTCATGATGTTTGAGGTTCAAGTTGTTGTCTCCTCATGATGTTTGAGGTCCATGTTGTTGTCTCCTCATGATGTTTGAGGTTCATGTTGTTGTCTCCTCATGATGTTTGAGGTCCATGTTGTTGTCTCCTCATGATGTTTGAAGTCCATGTTGTTGTCTCCTCATGATGGTTGAGGTTCATGTTGTTGTCTCCTCATGATGTTTGAGGTTCATGTTGTTGTCTCCTCATGATGTTTGAGGTTCTAACATGTTGTGTCTCCTCATGATGTTTGAGGTTCTAACATGTTGTGTCTCCTCATGATGTTTGAGGTTCATGTTGTTGTCTCCTCATGATGTTTGAGGTTCATGTTGTTGTCTCCTCATGATGTTTGAGGTTCTAACATGTTGTTGTCTCCTCATGATGTTTGAGGTTCATGTTGTTGTCTCCTCATGATGTTTGAGGTTCTAACATGTTGTTGTCTCCTCTTGATGTTTGAGGTTCATGTTGTTGTCTCCTCATGATGTTTGAAGTTCATGTTGTTGTCTCCTCATGATGTTTGAGGTTCATGTTGTTGTCTCCTCATGATGTTTGAGGTTCATGTTGTTGTCTCCTCATGATGTTTGAGGTTCATGTTGTTGTCTCCTCATGATGTTTGAGGTTCATGTTGTTGTCTCCTCATGATGTTTGAGGTTCATGTTGGTGTCTCCTCATGATGTTTGAGGTTCATATTGTTGTCTCCTCATGATGTTTGAGGTACATGTTGTTGTCTCCTCATGATGGTTGAGGTTCATGTTGTTGTCTCCTCATGATGTTTGAGGTTCATGTTGTTGTCTCCTCATGATGTTTGAGGTTCATGTTGTTGTCTCCTCATGATGTTTGAGGTCCATGTTGTGTCTCCTCATGATGTTTGAGGTTCATGTTGTTGTCTCCTCATGATGTTTGAGGTTCATGTTGTTGTCTCCTCATGATGTTTGAGGTTCATGTTGTATCTCCTCATGATGGTTGAGGTTCTAACATGTTGTTTTTCCTCATGATGTTTGAGGTTCATGTTGTTGTCTCCTCATGATGTTTGAGGTTCAAGTTGTTTCTCCTCATGATGTTTGAGGTTCATGTTGTTGTCTCCTCATGATGTTTGAGGTTCATGTTGTTGTCTCCTCATGATGTTTGAGGTTCATGTTGTTGTCTCCTCATGATGTTTGAGGTTCATGTTGTTGTCTCCTCATGATGTTTGAGGTTCAAGTTGTTGTCTCCTCATGATGTTTGAGGTCCATGTTGTTGTCTCCTCATGATGTTTGAGGTTCAAGTTGTTGTCTCCTCATGATTTTTGAGGTTCATGTTGTTGTCTCCTCATGATGTTTGAGGTTCATGTTGTTGTCTCCTCATGATGTTTGAAGTCCATGTTGTTGTCTCCTCATGATGTTTGAGGTTCATGTTGTTGTCTCCTCATGATGTTTGAGGTTCAAGTTGTTGTCTCCTCATGATGTTTGAGGTTCAAGTTGTTGTCTCCTCATGATGTTTGAGGTTCAAGTTGTTGTCTCCTCATGATGTTTGAGGTTCATGTTGTTGTCTCCTCATGATGTTTGAGGTCCATGTTGTTGTCTCCTCATGATGTTTGAGGTTCAAGTTGTTGTCTCCTCATGATGTTTGAGGTCCATGTTGTTGTCTCCTCATGATGTTTGAGGTTCATGTTGTTGTCTCCTCATGATGTTTGAGGTCCATGTTGTTGTCTCCTCATGATGTTTGAAGTCCATGTTGTTGTCTCCTCATGATGGTTGAGGTTCATGTTGTTGTCTCCTCATGATGTTTGAGGTTCAAGTTGTTGTCTCCTCATGATGTTTGAGGTTCATGTTGTTGTCTCCTCATGATTTTTAAGGTTCATGTTGTTGTCTCCTCATGATGTTTGAGGTTCATGTTGTTGTCTCCTCATGATGTTTGAGGTTCAAGTTGTTGTCTCCTCATGATGTTTGAGGTTCAAGTTGTTGTCTCCTCATGATGTTTGAGGTTCATGTTGTTGTCTCCTCATGATGTTTGAGGTTCATGTTGTTGTCTCCTCATGATGTTTGAGGTCCATGTTGTGTCTCCTCATGATGTTTGAGGTTCATGTTGTATCTCCTCATGATGGTTGAGGTTCTAACATGTTGTTTCTCCTCATGATGTTTGAGGTTCATGTTGTTGTCTCCTCATGATGTTTGATGTTCAAGTTGTTTCTCCTCATGATGTTTGAGGTTCATGTTGTTGTCTCCTCATGATGTTTGAGGTTCATGTTGTTGTCTCCTCATGATGTTTGAGGTTCATGTTGTTGTCTCCTCATGATGTTTGAGGTTCATGTTGTTGTCTCCTCATGATGTTTGAGGTTCATGTTGTTTCTCCTCATGATGGTTGAGGTTCTAACATGTTGTTTCTCCTCATGATGTTTGAGGTTCATGTTGTTGTCTCCTCATGATGTTTGAGGTTCAAGTTGTTTCTCCTCATGATGTTTGAGGTTCATGTTGTTGTCTCCTCATGATGTTTGAGGTTCATGTTGTTGTCTCCTCATGATGTTTGAGGTTCATGTTGTTGTCTCCTCATGATGTTTGAGGTTCATGTTGTTGTCTCCTCATGATGTTTGAGGTTCATGTTGTTGTCTCCTCATGATGTTTGAGGTTCATGTTGTGTCTCCTCATGATGTTTGAGGTTCAAGTTGTTGTCTCCTCATGATGTTTGAGGTTCATGTTGTGTCTCCTCATGATGTTTGAGGTTTGTGTTGTGGTTCCTCATGATGTTTGAGGTTCCTGTTGTTGTCTCCTCATGATGTTTGAGGTTCCTGTTGTTGTCTCCTCATGATGTTTGAGGTTCATGTTGTTGTCTCCTCATGATGTTTGAGGTTCCTGTTGTTGTCTCCTCATGATGTTTGAGGTTCATGTTGTTGTCTCCTCATGATGTTTGAGGTTCCTGTTGTTGTCTCCTCATGATGTTTGAGGTTCATGTTGTTGTCTCCTCATGATGTTTGAGGTTCATGTTGTTGTCTCCTCATGATGTTTGAGGTTCAAGTTGTTGTCTCCTCATGATGTTTGAGGTTCATGTTGTTGTCTCCTCATGATGTTTGAGGTTCATGTTGTTGTCTCCTCATGATGTTTGAGGTTCATGTTGTTGTCTCCTCATGATGTTTGAGGTTCATGTTGTGTCTCCTCATGATGTTTGAGGTTCATGTTGTTGTCTCCTCATGATGTTTGAGGTTCATGTTGTTGTCTCCTCATGATGTTTGAGGTTCATGTTGTTGTCTCCTCATGATGTTTGAGGTTCATGTTGTGTCTCCTCATGATGTTTGAGGTTCAAGTTGTTGTCTCCTCATGATGTTTGAGGTTCATGTTGTGTCTCCTCATGATGTTTGAGGTTCATGTTGTTGTCTCCTCATGATGTTTGAGGTTCATGTTGTTGTCTCCTCATGATGTTTGAGGTTCATGTTGTTGTCTCCTCATGATGTTTGAGGTTCATGTTGTGTCTCCTCATGATGTTTGAGGTTCATGTTGTGTCTCCTCATGATGTTTGAGGTTCGTGTTGTTGTCTCCTCATGATGTTTGAGGTTCATGTTGTTGTCTCCTCATGATGTTTGAGGTTCCTGTTGTTGTCTCCTCATGATGTTTGAGGTTCATGTTGTTGTCTCCTCATGATGTTTGAGGTTCCTGTTGTTGTCTCCTCATGATGTTTGAGGTTCATGTTGTGTCTCCTCATGATGTTTGAGGTTCAAGTTGTTGTCTCCTCATGATGTTTGAGGTTCTAACATGTTGTTGTCTCCTCATGATGTTTGAGGTTCATGTTGTTGTCTCCTCATGATGTTTGAGGTTCATGTTGTTGTCTCCTCATGATGTTTGAGGTTCATGTTGTTGTCTCCTCATGATGTTTGAGGTTCATGTTGTTGTCTCCTCATGATGTTTGAGGTTCATGTTGTTGTCTCCTCATGATGTTTGAGGTTCATGTTGTTGTCTCCTCATGATGTTTGAGGTTCATGTTGTTGTCTCCTCATGATGTTTGAGGTTCATGTTGTGTCTCCTCATGATGTTTGAGGTTCAAGTTGTTGTCTCCTCATGATGTTTGAGGTTCATGTTGTGTCTCCTCATGATGTTTGAGGTTCATGTTGTTGTCTCCTCATGATGTTTGAGGTTCCTGTTGTTGTCTCCTCATGATGTTTGAGGTTCCTGTTGTTGTCTCCTCATGATGTTTGAGGTTCATGTTGTTGTCTCCTCATGATGTTTGAGGTTCCTGTTGTTGTCTCCTCATGATGTTTGAGGTTCATGCTGTGTCTCCTCATGATGTTTGAGGTTCAAGTTGTTGTCTCCTCATGATGTTTGAGGTTCATGTTGTTGTCTCCTCATGATGTTTGAGGTTCATGTTGTTGTCTCCTCATGATGTTTGAGGTTCAAGTTGTTGTCTCCTCATGATGTTTGAGGTTCATGTTGTTGTCTCCTCATGATGTTTGAGGTTCATGTTGTTGTCTCCTCATGATGTTTGAGGTTCAAGTTGATGTCTCCTCATGATGTTTGAGGTTCATGTTGTTGTCTCCTCATGATGTTTGAGGTTCATGTTGTTGTCTCCTCATGATGTTTGAGGTTCATGTTGTTGTCTCCTCATGATGTTTGAGGTTCATGTTGTTGTCTCCTCATGATGTTTGAGATTAATGTTGTTGTCTCCTCATGATGTTTGATGTTCATGTTGTTGTCTCCTCATGATGTTTGAGGTACATGTTGTTGTCTCCTCATGATGTTTGAGGTTCATGTTGTTGTCTCCTCATGATGTTTGAGGTTCATGTTGTTGTCTCCTCATGATGTTTGAGGTTCATGTTGTTGTCTCCTCATGATGTTTGAGGTTCATGTTGTGTCTCCTCATGATGTTTGAGGTTCATGTTGTGTCTCCTCATGATGTTTGAGGTTCGTGTTGTTGTCTCCTCATGATGTTTGAGGTTCATGTTGTTGTCTCCTCATGATGTTTGAGGTTCCTGTTGTTGTCTCCTCATGATGTTTGAGGTTCATGTTGTTGTCTCCTCATGATGTTTGAGGTTCCTGTTGTTGTCTCCTCATGATGTTTGAGGTTCATGTTGTGTCTCCTCATGATGTTTGAGGTTCATGTTGTTGTCTCCTCATGATGTTTGAGGTTCTAACATGTTGTTGTCTCCTCATGATGTTTGAGGTTCATGTTGTTGTCTCCTCATGATGTTTGAGGTTCATGTTGTTGTCTCCTCATGATGTTTGAGGTTCATGTTGTTGTCTCCTCATGATGTTTGAGGTTCATGTTGTTGTCTCCTCATGATGTTTGAGGTTCATGTTGTTGTCTCCTCATGATGTTTGAGGTTCATGTTGTTGTCTCCTCATGATGTTTGAGGTTCATGTTGTTGTCTCCTCATGATGTTTGAGGTTCATGTTGTGTCTCCTCATGATGTTTGAGGTTCAAGTTGTTGTCTCCTCATGATGTTTGAGGTTCATGTTGTGTCTCCTCATGATGTTTGAGGTTTGTGTTGTGGTTCCTCATTATGTTTGAGGTTCCTGTTGTTGTCTCCTCATGATGTTTGAGGTTCCTGTTGTTGTCTCCTCATGATGTTTGAGGTTCATGTTGTTGTCTCCTCATGATGTTTGAGGTTCCTGTTGTTGTCTCCTCATGATGTTTGAGGTTCATGCTGTGTCTCCTCATGATGTTTGAGGTTCAAGTTGTTGTCTCCTCATGATGTTTGAGGTTCATGTTGTTGTCTCCTCATGATGTTTGAGGTTCATGTTGTTGTCTCCTCATGATGTTTGAGGTTCAAGTTGTTGTCTCCTCATGATGTTTGAGGTTCATGTTGTTGTCTCCTCATGATGTTTGAGGTTCATGTTGTTGTCTCCTCATGATGTTTGAGGTTCAAGTTGTTGTCTCCTCATGATGTTTGAGGTTCATGTTGTTGTCTCCTCATGATGTTTGAGGTTCATGTTGTTGTCTCCTCATGATGTTTGAGGTTCATGTTGTTGTCTCCTCATGATGTTTGAGGTTCATGTTGTTGTCTCCTCATGATGTTTGAGATTAATGTTGTTGTCTCCTCATGATGTTTGATGTTCATGTTGTTGTCTCCTCATGATGTTTGAGGTACATGTTGTTGTCTCCTCATGATGTTTGAGGTTCATGTTGTTGTCTCCTCATGATGTTTGAGGTTCATGTTGTTGTCTCCTCATGATGTTTGAGGTTCTAACATGTTGTTGTCTCCTCATGATGTTTGAGTTTCATGTTGTTGTCTCCTCATGATGTTTGAGGTTCATGTTGTTGTCTCCTCTTGATGTTTGAGGTTCATGTTGTTGTCTCCTCATGATGTTTGAAGTTCATGTTGTTGTCTCCTCATGATGTTTGAGGTTCATGTTGTTGTCTCCTCATGATGTTTGAGGTTCATGTTGTTGTCTCCTCATGATGTTTGAGGTTCATGTTGTTGTCTCCTCATGATGTTTGAGGTTCATGTTGTTGTCTCCTCATGATGTTTGAGGTTCATGTTGTTGTCTCCTCATGATGTTTGAGGTTCATGTTGGTGTCTCCTCATGATGTTTGAGGTTCATATTGTTGTCTCCTCATGATGTTTGAGGTACATGTTGTTGTCTCCTCATGATGTTTGAGGTTCATGTTGTTGTCTCCTCATGATGTTTGAGGTTCATGTTGTTGTCTCCTCATGATGTTTGAGGTCCATGTTGTTGTCTCCTCATGATGTTTGAGGTTCTAACATGTTGTGTCTCCTCATGATGTTTGAGGTTCTAACATGTTGTTGTCTCCTCATGATGTTTGAGGTTCTAACATGTTGTTGTCTCCTCATGATGTTTGAGGTTCATGTTGTTGTCTCCTCATGATGTTTGAGGTTCATGTTGTTGTCTCCTCATGATGTTTGAGGTCCATGTTGTGTCTCCTCATGATGTTTGAGGTTCATGTTGTTGTCTCCTCATGATGTTTGAGGTTCATGTTGTATCTCCTCATGATGGTTGAGGTTCTAACATGTTGTTTCTCCTCATGATGTTTGAGGTTCATGTTGTTGTCTCCTCATGATGTTTGAGGTTCATGTTGTTGTCTCCTCATGATGTTTGAGGTTCATGTTGTTGTCTCCTCATGATGTTTGAGGTTCATGTTGTTGTCTCCTCATGATGTTTGAGGTACTAACATGTTGTTGTCTCCTCATGATGTTTGAGGTCCATGTTGTTGTCTCCTCATGATGTTTGAGGTTCTAACATGTTGTGTCTCCTCATGATGTTTGAGGTTCTAACATGTTGTGTCTCCTCATGATGTTTGAGGTTCAAACATGTTGTTGTCTCCTCATGATGTTTGAGGTTCTAACATGTTGTTGTCTCCTCATGATGTTTGAGGTTCATGTTGTTGTCTCCTCATGATGTTTGAGGTTCATGTTGTTGTCTCCTCATGATGTTTGAGGTTCATGTTGTATCTCCTCATGATGGTTGAGGTTCTAACATGTTGTTTCTCCTCATGATGTTTGAGGTTCATGTTGTTGTCTCCTCATGATGTTTGAGGTTCAAGTTGTTTCTCCTCATGATGTTTGAGGTTCATGTTGTTGTCTCCTCATGATGTTTGAGGTTCATGTTGTTGTCTCCTCATGATGTTTGAGGTTCATGTTGTTGTCTCCTCATGATGTTTGAGGTTCATGTTGTTGTCTCCTCATGATGTTTGAGGTTCATGTTGTTTCTCCTCATGATGGTTGAGGTTCATGTTGTTGTCTCCTCATGATGTTTGAGGTTCAAGTTGTTGTCTCCTCATGATGTTTGAGGTCCATGTTGTTGTCTCCTCATGATGTTTGAGGTTCAAGTTGTTGTCTGCTCATGATTTTTGAGGTTCATGTTGTTGTCTCTTCATGATGTTTGAGGTTCATGTTGTTGTTTCTCCTCATGATGTTTGAGGTTCATGTTGTTGTCTCCTCATGATGTTTGAGGTTCAAGTTGTTTCTCCTCATGATGTTTGAGGTTCATGTTGTTGTCTCCTCATGATGTTTGAGGTTCATGTTGTTGTCTCCTCATGATGTTTGAGGTTCATGTTGTTGTCTCCTCTTGATGTTTGAGCTTCATGTTTTTGTCTCCTCATGATGTTTGAGGTTCATGTTGTTGTCTCCTC
Organism: Callionymus lyra; assembly: GCF_982586985.1. Lineage (NCBI taxonomy): Eukaryota > Metazoa > Chordata > Actinopteri > Syngnathiformes > Callionymidae > Callionymus > Callionymus lyra. Next base: position 2,716,531 of record NC_141835.1, on the reverse strand, counting down.
ATGATGTTTGAGGTTCATGTTGTTGTCTCCTCATGATGTTTGAGGTTCATGTTGTTGTTTCCTCAAGATGTTTGAGGTTCATGTTGTTGTCTCCTCATGATGTTTGAGGTTCATGTTGTTGTCTCCTCATGATGTTTGAGGTTCTAACATGTTGTGTCTCCTCATGATGTTTGAGGTTCATGTTGTTGTCTCCTCATGATGTTTGAGGTTCATGTTGTTGTCTCCTCATGATGTTTGAGGTTCTAACATGTTGTGTCTCCTCATGATGTTTGAGGTTCATGTTGTTGTCTCCTCATGATGTTTGAGGTTCTAACATGTTGTTGTCTCCTCATGATGTTTGAGGTTCTAACATGTTGTTGTCTCCTCATGATGTTTGAGGTTCATGTTGTTGTCTCCTCATGATGTTTGAGGTTCATGTTGTTGTCTCCTCATGATGTTTGAGGTTCATGTTGTTGTCTCCTCATGATGTTTGAGGTTCTAACATGTTGTTGTCTACTCATGATGTTTGAGGTTCATGTTGTTGTCTCCTCATGATGTTTGAGATTGATGTTGTTGTCTCCTCATGATGTTTGAGGTTCTAACATGTTGTTGTCTCCTCATGATGTTTGAGGTTCATGTTGTTGTCTCCTCATGATGTTTGAGGTTCATGTTGTTGTCTCCTCATGATGTTTGAGGTTCTAACATGTTGTTGTCTACTCATGATGTTTGAGGTTCATGTTGTTGTCTCCTCATGATGTTTGAGATTGATGTTGTTGTCTACTCATGATGTTTGAGGTTCATGTTGTTGTCTCCTCATGATGTTTGAGGTTCATGTTATTGTCTCCTCATGATGTTTGAGCTTCATGTTGTGTCTCCTCATGATGTTTGAGGTTCATGTTATTGTCTCCTCATGATGTTTGAGGTTCATGTTGTTGTCTCCTCATGATGTTTGAGGTTCTAACATGTTGTTGTCTACTCATGATGTTTGAGGTTCATGTTGTTGTCTCCTCATGATGTTTGTGGTCCATGTTGTGTCTCCTCATGATGTTTGAGGTACATGTTGTTGTCTCCTCATGATGTTTGAGGTTCATGTTGTGTCTCCTCATGATGTTTGTGGTCCATGTTGTGTCTCCTCATGATGTTTGAGGTTCATGTTGTTGTCTCCTCATGATGTTTGAGGTTCATGTTGTTGTCTCCTCATGATGTTTGTGGTCCATGTTGTTTCTCCTCAAGATGTTTGAGGTACATGTTGTTGTCTCCTCATGATGTTTGAGGTTCTAACATGTTGTTGTCTCCTCATGATGTTTGAGGTTCATGTTGTTGTCTCCTCATGATGGTTGAGGTTCATGTTGTAACTCCTCATGATGTTTGAGGTTCTAACATGTTGTTTCTACTCATGATGTTTGAGATTCATGTTGTTGTCTCCTCATGATGTTTGAGGTTCATGTTGTTGTCTCCTCATGATGGTTGAGGTTCATGTTGTATCTCCTCATGATGTTTGAGGTTCATGTTGTTGTCTCCTCATGATGTTTGAGGTTCATGTTGTATCTCCTCATGATGTTTGAGGTTCTAACATGTTGTTTCTCCTCATGATGTTTGAGGTTCAAGTTGTTGTCTCCTCATGATGTTTGAGGTTCATGTTGTTGTCTCCTCATGATGTTTGAGGTTCATGTTGTTGTCTCCTCATGATGTTTGAGGTTCATGTTGTTGTCTCCTCATGATGTTTGAGGTTCATGTTGTTGTCTCCTCATGATGTTTGAGATTAATGTTGTTGTCTCCTCATGATGTTTGATGTTCATGTTGTTGTCTCCTCATGATGTTTGAGGTACATGTTGTTGTCTCCTCATGATGTTTGAGGTTCATGTTGTTGTCTCCTCATGATGTTTGAGGTTCATGTTGTTGTCTCCTCATGATGTTTGAGGTTCTAACATGTTGTTGTCTCCTCATGATGTTTGAGTTTCATGTTGTTGTCTCCTCATGATGTTTGAGGTTCATGTTGTTGTCTCCTCTTGATGTTTGAGGTTCATGTTGTTGTCTCCTCATGATGTTTGAAGTTCATGTTGTTGTCTCCTCATGATGTTTGAGGTTCATGTTGTTGTCTCCTCATGATGTTTGAGGTTCATGTTGTTGTCTCCTCATGATGTTTGAGGTTCATGTTGTTGTCTCCTCATGATGTTTGAGGTTCATGTTGTTGTCTCCTCATGATGTTTGAGGTTCATGTTGTTGTCTCCTCATGATGTTTGAGGTTCATGTTGGTGTCTCCTCATGATGTTTGAGGTTCATATTGTTGTCTCCTCATGATGTTTGAGGTACATGTTGTTGTCTCCTCATGATGTTTGAGGTTCATGTTGTTGTCTCCTCATGATGTTTGAGGTACTAACATGTTGTTGTCTCCTCATGATGTTTGAGGTCCATGTTGTTGTCTCCTCATGATGTTTGAGGTTCTAACATGTTGTGTCTCCTCATGATGTTTGAGGTTCAAACATGTTGTTGTCTCCTCATGATGTTTGAGGTTCTAACATGTTGTTGTCTCCTCATGATGTTTGAGGTTCATGTTGTTGTCTCCTCATGATGTTTGAGGTTCATGTTGTTGTCTCCTCATGATGTTTGAGGTTCATGTTGTATCTCCTCATGATGGTTGAGGTTCTAACATGTTGTTTCTCCTCATGATGTTTGAGGTTCATGTTGTTGTCTCCTCATGATGTTTGAGGTTCAAGTTGTTTCTCCTCATGATGTTTGAGGTTCATGTTGTTGTCTCCTCATGATGTTTGAGGTTCATGTTGTTGTCTCCTCATGATGTTTGAGGTTCATGTTGTTGTCTCCTCATGATGTTTGAGGTTCATGTTGTTGTCTCCTCATGATGTTTGAGGTTCATGTTGTTTCTCCTCATGATGGTTGAGGTTCATGTTGTTGTCTCCTCATGATGTTTGAGGTTCAAGTTGTTGTCTCCTCATGATGTTTGAGGTCCATGTTGTTGTCTCCTCATGATGTTTGAGGTTCAAGTTGTTGTCTGCTCATGATTTTTGAGGTTCATGTTGTTGTCTCTTCATGATGTTTGAGGTTCATGTTGTTGTTTCTCCTCATGATGTTTGAGGTTCATGTTGTTGTCTCCTCATGATGTTTGAGGTTCAAGTTGTTTCTCCTCATGATGTTTGAGGTTCATGTTGTTGTCTCCTCATGATGTTTGAGGTTCATGTTGTTGTCTCCTCATGATGTTTGAGGTTCATGTTGTTGTCTCCTCTTGATGTTTGAGCTTCATGTTTTTGTCTCCTCATGATGTTTGAGGTTCATGTTGTTGTCTCCTCATGATGTTTGAGGTTCATGTTGTTGTCTCCTCATGATGTTTGAGGTTCATGTTGTTGTTTCCTCAAGATGTTTGAGGTTCATGTTGTTGTCTCCTCATGATGTTTGAGGTTCATGTTGTTGTCTCCTCATGATGTTTGAGGTTCTAACATGTTGTGTCTCCTCATGATGTTTGAGGTTCATGTTGTTGTCTCCTCATGATGTTTGAGGTTCATGTTGTTGTCTCCTCATGATGTTTGAGGTTCTAACATGTTGTGTCTCCTCATGATGTTTGAGGTTCATGTTGTTGTCTCCTCATGATGTTTGAGGTTCTAACATGTTGTTGTCTCCTCATGATGTTTGAGGTTCTAACATGTTGTTGTCTCCTCATGATGTTTGAGGTTCATGTTGTTGTCTCCTCATGATGTTTGAGGTTCATGTTGTTGTCTCCTCATGATGTTTGAGGTTCATGTTGTTGTCTCCTCATGATGTTTGAGGTTCTAACATGTTGTTGTCTACTCATGATGTTTGAGGTTCATGTTGTTGTCTCCTCATGATGTTTGAGATTGATGTTGTTGTCTCCTCATGATGTTTGAGGTTCTAACATGTTGTTGTCTCCTCATGATGTTTGAGGTTCATGTTGTTGTCTCCTCATGATGTTTGAGGTTCATGTTGTTGTCTCCTCATGATGTTTGAGGTTCTAACATGTTGTTGTCTACTCATGATGTTTGAGGTTCATGTTGTTGTCTCCTCATGATGTTTGAGATTGATGTTGTTGTCTACTCATGATGTTTGAGGTTCATGTTGTTGTCTCCTCATGATGTTTGAGGTTCATGTTATTGTCTCCTCATGATGTTTGAGCTTCATGTTGTGTCTCCTCATGATGTTTGAGGTTCATGTTATTGTCTCCTCATGATGTTTGAGGTTCATGTTGTTGTCTCCTCATGATGTTTGAGGTTCTAACATGTTGTTGTCTACTCATGATGTTTGAGGTTCATGTTGTTGTCTCCTCATGATGTTTGAGGTTCATGTTGTTGTCTCCTCATGATGTTTGTGGTCCATGTTGTGTCTCCTCATGATGTTTGAGGTACATGTTGTTGTCTCCTCATGATGTTTGAGGTTCATGTTGTGTCTCCTCATGATGTTTGTGGTCCATGTTGTGTCTCCTCATGATGTTTGAGGTTCATGTTGTTGTCTCCTCATGATGTTTGAGGTTCATGTTGTTGTCTCCTCATGATGTTTGTGGTCCATGTTGTTTCTCCTCAAGATGTTTGAGGTACATGTTGTTGTCTCCTCATGATGTTTGAGGTTCTAACATGTTGTTGTCTCCTCATGATGTTTGAGGTTCATGTTGTTGTCTCCTCATGATGGTTGAGGTTCATGTTGTAACTCCTCATGATGTTTGAGGTTCTAACATGTTGTTTCTACTCATGATGTTTGAGATTCATGTTGTTGTCTCCTCATGATGTTTGAGGTTCATGTTGTTGTCTCCTCATGATGGTTGAGGTTCATGTTGTATCTCCTCATGATGTTTGAGGTTCATGTTGTTGTCTCCTCATGATGTTTGAGGTTCATGTTGTATCTCCTCATGATGTTTGAGGTTCTAACATGTTGTTTCTCCTCATGATGTTTGAGGTTCAAGTTGTTGTCTCCTCATGATGTTTGAGGTTCATGTTGTTGTCTCCTCATGATGTTTGAGGTTCATGTTGTTGTCTCCTCATGATGTTTGAGGTTCATGTTGTTGTCTCCTCATGATGTTTGAGGTTCATGTTGTTGTCTCCTCATGATGTTTGAGATTAATGTTGTTGTCTCCTCATGATGTTTGATGTTCATGTTGTTGTCTCCTCATGATGTTTGAGGTACATGTTGTTGTCTCCTCATGATGTTTGAGGTTCATGTTGTTGTCTCCTCATGATGTTTGAGGTTCATGTTGTTGTCTCCTCATGATGTTTGAGGTTCTAACATGTTGTTGTCTCCTCATGATGTTTGAGTTTCATGTTGTTGTCTCCTCATGATGTTTGAGGTTCATGTTGTTGTCTCCTCTTGATGTTTGAGGTTCATGTTGTTGTCTCCTCATGATGTTTGAAGTTCATGTTGTTGTCTCCTCATGATGTTTGAGGTTCATGTTGTTGTCTCCTCATGATGTTTGAGGTTCATGTTGTTGTCTCCTCATGATGTTTGAGGTTCATGTTGTTGTCTCCTCATGATGTTTGAGGTTCATGTTGTTGTCTCCTCATGATGTTTGAGGTTCATGTTGTTGTCTCCTCATGATGTTTGAGGTTCATGTTGGTGTCTCCTCATGATGTTTGAGGTTCATATTGTTGTCTCCTCATGATGTTTGAGGTACATGTTGTTGTCTCCTCATGATGTTTGAGGTTCATGTTGTTGTCTCCTCATGATGTTTGAGGTCCATGTTGTTGTCTCCTCATGATGTTTGAGGTTCTAACATGTTGTGTCTCCTCATGATGTTTGAGGTTCTAACATGTTGTTGTCTCCTCATGATGTTTGAGGTTCTAACATGTTGTTGTCTCCTCATGATGTTTGAGGTTCATGTTGTTGTCTCCTCATGATGTTTGAGGTTCATGTTGTTGTCTCCTCATGATGTTTGAGGTCCATGTTGTGTCTCCTCATGATGTTTGAGGTTCATGTTGTTGTCTCCTCATGATGTTTGAGGTTCATGTTGTATCTCCTCATGATGGTTGAGGTTCTAACATGTTGTTTCTCCTCATGATGTTTGAGGTTCATGTTGTTGTCTCCTCATGATGTTTGAGGTTCATGTTGTTGTCTCCTCATGATGTTTGAGGTTCATGTTGTTGTCTCCTCATGATGTTTGAGGTTCATGTTGTTGTCTCCTCATGATGTTTGAGGTACTAACATGTTGTTGTCTCCTCATGATGTTTGAGGTCCATGTTGTTGTCTCCTCATGATGTTTGAGGTTCTAACATGTTGTGTCTCCTCATGATGTTTGAGGTTCAAACATGTTGTTGTCTCCTCATGATGTTTGAGGTTCTAACATGTTGTTGTCTCCTCGTGATGTTTGAGGTTCATGTTGTTGTCTCCTCATGATGTTTGAGGTTCATGTTGTTGTCTCCTCATGATGTTTGAGGTTCATGTTGTATCTCCTCATGATGGTTGAGGTTCTAACATGTTGTTTCTCCTCATGATGTTTGAGGTTCATGTTGTTGTCTCCTCATGATGTTTGAGGTTCAAGTTGTTTCTCCTCATGATGTTTGAGGTTCATGTTGTTGTCTCCTCATGATGTTTGAGGTTCATGTTGTTGTCTCCTCATGATGTTTGAGGTTCATGTTGTTGTCTCCTCATGATGTTTGAGGTTCATGTTGTTGTCTCCTCATGATGTTTGAGGTTCATGTTGTTTCTCCTCATGATGGTTGAGGTTCATGTTGTTGTCTCCTCATGATGTTTGAGGTTCAAGTTGTTGTCTCCTCATGATGTTTGAGGTCCATGTTGTTGTCTCCTCATGATGTTTGAGGTTCAAGTTGTTGTCTGCTCATGATTTTTGAGGTTCATGTTGTTGTCTCTTCATGATGTTTGAGGTTCATGTTGTTGTTTCTCCTCATGATGTTTGAGGTTCATGTTGTTGTCTCCTCATGATGTTTGAGGTTCAAGTTGTTTCTCCTCATGATGTTTGAGGTTCATGTTGTTGTCTCCTCATGATGTTTGAGGTTCATGTTGTTGTCTCCTCATGATGTTTGAGGTTCATGTTGTTGTCTCCTCTTGATGTTTGAGCTTCATGTTTTTGTCTCCTCATGATGTTTGAGGTTCATGTTGTTGTCTCCTCATGATGTTTGAGGTTCATGTTGTTGTCTCCTCATGATGTTTGAGGTTCATGTTGTTGTTTCCTCAAGATGTTTGAGGTTCATGTTGTTGTCTCCTCATGATGTTTGAGGTTCATGTTGTTGTCTCCTCATGATGTTTGAGGTTCTAACATGTTGTGTCTCCTCATGATGTTTGAGGTTCATGTTGTTGTCTCCTCATGATGTTTGAGGTTCATGTTGTTGTCTCCTCATGATGTTTGAGGTTCTAACATGTTGTGTCTCCTCATGATGTTTGAGGTTCATGTTGTTGTCTCCTCATGATGTTTGAGGTTCTAACATGTTGTTGTCTCCTCATGATGTTTGAGGTTCTAACATGTTGTTGTCTCCTCATGATGTTTGAGGTTCATGTTGTTGTCTCCTCATGATGTTTGAGGTTCATGTTGTTGTCTCCTCATGATGTTTGAGGTTCATGTTGTTGTCTCCTCATGATGTTTGAGGTTCTAACATGTTGTTGTCTACTCATGATGTTTGAGGTTCATGTTGTTGTCTCCTCATGATGTTTGAGATTGATGTTGTTGTCTCCTCATGATGTTTGAGGTTCTAACATGTTGTTGTCTCCTCATGATGTTTGAGGTTCATGTTGTTGTCTCCTCATGATGTTTGAGGTTCATGTTGTTGTCTCCTCATGATGTTTGAGGTTCTAACATGTTGTTGTCTACTCATGATGTTTGAGGTTCATGTTGTTGTCTCCTCATGATGTTTGAGATTGATGTTGTTGTCTACTCATGATGTTTGAGGTTCATGTTGTTGTCTCCTCATGATGTTTGAGGTTCATGTTATTGTCTCCTCATGATGTTTGAGCTTCATGTTGTGTCTCCTCATGATGTTTGAGGTTCATGTTATTGTCTCCTCATGATGTTTGAGGTTCATGTTGTTGTCTCCTCATGATGTTTGAGGTTCTAACATGTTGTTGTCTACTCATGATGTTTGAGGTTCATGTTGTTGTCTCCTCATGATGTTTGAGGTTCATGTTGTTGTCTCCTCATGATGTTTGTGGTCCATGTTGTGTCTCCTCATGATGTTTGAGGTACATGTTGTTGTCTCCTCATGATGTTTGAGGTTCATGTTGTGTCTCCTCATGATGTTTGTGGTCCATGTTGTGTCTCCTCATGATGTTTGAGGTTCATGTTGTTGTCTCCTCATGATGTTTGAGGTTCATGTTGTTGTCTCCTCATGATGTTTGTGGTCCATGTTGTTTCTCCTCAAGATGTTTGAGGTACATGTTGTTGTCTCCTCATGATGTTTGAGGTTCTAACATGTTGTTGTCTCCTCATGATGTTTGAGGTTCATGTTGTTGTCTCCTCATGATGGTTGAGGTTCATGTTGTAACTCCTCATGATGTTTGAGGTTCTAACATGTTGTTTCTACTCATGATGTTTGAGATTCATGTTGTTGTCTCCTCATGATGTTTGAGGTTCATGTTGTTGTCTCCTCATGATGGTTGAGGTTCATGTTGTATCTCCTCATGATGTTTGAGGTTCATGTTGTTGTCTCCTCATGATGTTTGAGGTTCATGTTGTATCTCCTCATGATGTTTGAGGTTCTAACATGTTGTTTCTCCTCATGATGTTTGAGGTTCATGTTGTTGTCTCCTCATGATGTTTGAGGTTCATGTTGTATCTCCTCATGATGTTTGAGGTTCTAACATGTTGTTGTCTCCTCATGATGTTTGAGGTTCATGTTGTTGTCTCCTCATGATGTTTGAGGTTCTAACATGTTGTTGTCTCCTCATGATGTTTGAGGTTCATGTTGTTGTCTCCTCATGATGTTTGAGGTTCATGTTGTTGTCTCCTCATGATGTTTGAGGTTCTAACATGTTGTTGTCTACTCATGATGTTTGAGGTTCATGTTGTTGTCTCCTCATGATGTTTGAGGTTCTAACATGTTGTTGTCTCCTCATGATGTTTGAGGTTCATGTTGTTGTCTCCTCATGATGTTTGAGGTTCATGTTGTGTCTCCTCATGATGTTTGAGGTTCATGTTGTTGTCTCCTCATGGTGTTTGAGGTTCATGTTGTGTCTCCTCATGATGTTTGAGGTTCATGTTGTTGTCTCCTCATGATGTTTGAGGTTCATGTTGTGTCTCCTCATGATGTTTGAGGTTCATGTTGTTGTCTCCTCATGATGTTTGAGGTACATGTTGTTGTCTCCTCATGATGTTTGAGGTTCATGTTGTGTCTCCTCATGATGTTTGAGGTTCATGTTGTGTCTCCTCATGATGTTTGAGGTTCATGTTGTTGTCTCCTCATGATGTTTGAGGTTCATGTTGTTGTCTCCTCATGATGGTTGAGGTTCATGTTGTTGTCTCCTCATGATGTTTGAGGTTCTAACATGTTGTTGTCTCCTCATGATGTTTGAGGTTCATGTTGTTGTCTCCTCATGATGGTTGAGGTTCTAACATGTTGTTGTCTCCTCATGATGTTTGAGGTTCAAGTTGTTGTCTCCTCATGATGTTTGAGGTTCATGTTGTTGTCTCCTCATGATGTTTGAGGTTCATGTTGTTGTCTCCTCATGATGTTTGAGGTTCATGTTGTTGTCTCCTCATGATGTTTGAGGTTCAAGTTGTTGTCTCCTCATGATGTTTGAGGTTCATGTTGTTGTCTCCTCATGATGTTTGAGGTTCAAGTTGTTGTCTCCTCAAGACGTTTGAGGTTCATGTTGTTGTCTCCTCATGATGTTTGAGGTTCATGTTGTGTCTCCTCATGATGTTTGAGGTTCATGTTGTGTCTCCTCATGATGTTTGAGGTTCATGTTGTTGTCTCCTCATGATGTTTGAGGTTCAAGTTGTTGTCTCCTCAAGACGTTTGAGGTTCATGTTGTTGTCTCCTCATGATGTTTGAGGTTCATGTTGTGTCTCCTCATGATGTTTGTGGTCCATGTTGTGTCTCCTCATGATGTTTGAGGTTCATGTTGTTGTCTCCTCATGATGTTTGAGGTTCAAGTTGTTGTCTCCTCATGATGTTTGAGGTTCAAGTTGTTGTCTCCTCATGATGTTTGAGGTTCATGTTGTTGTCTCCTCATGATGTTTGAGGTTCATGTTGTTGTCTCCTCATGATGTTTGAGGTCCATGTTGTGTCTCCTCATGATGTTTGAGGTTCATGTTGTATCTCCTCATGATGGTTGAGGTTCTACCATGTTTTTTCTCCTCATGATGTTTGAGGTTCATGTTGTTGTCTCCTCATGATGTTTGAGGTACATGTTGTTGTCTCCTCATGATGTTTGAGGTTCATGTTGTGTCTCCTCATGATGTTTGAGGTTCATGTTGTGTCTCCTCATGATGTTTGAGGTTCATGTTGTTGTCTCCTCATGATGTTTGAGGTTCATGTTGTTGTCTCCTCATGATGTTTGAGGTTCATGTTGTTGTCTCCTCATGATGTTTGAGGTTCTAACATGTTGTTGTCTCCTCATGATGTTTGAGGTTCATGTTGTTGTCTCCACATGATGGTTGAGGTTCTAACATGTTGTTGTCTCCTCATGATGTTTGAGGTTCAAGTTGTTGTCTCCTCATGATGTTTGAGGTTCATGTTGTTGTCTCCTCATGATGTTTGAGGTTCATGTTGTTGTCTCCTCATGATGTTTGAGGTTCAAGTTGTTGTCTCCTCATGATGTTTGAGGTTCATGTTGTTGTCTCCTCATGATGTTTGAGGTTCAAGTTGTTGTCTCCTCAAGACGTTTGAGGTTCATGTTGTTGTCTCCTCATGATGTTTGAGGTTCAAGTTGTTGTCTCCTCATGATGTTTGAGGTTCAAGTTGTTGTCTCCTCATGATGTTTGAGGTTCATGTTGTTGTCTCCTCATGATGTTTGAGGTTCATGTTGTTGTCTCCTCATGATGTTTGAGGTCCATGTTGTGTCTCCTCATGATGTTTGAGGTTCATGTTGTATCTCCTCATGATGGTTGAGGTTCTACCATGTTTTTTCTCCTCATGATGTTTGAGGTTCATGTTGTTGTCTCCTCATGATGTTTGAGGTTCATGTTGTTGTCTCCTCATGATGTTTGAGGTTCAAGTTGTTTCTCCTCATGATGTTTGAGGTTCATGTTGTTGTCTCCTCATGATGTTTGAGGTTCATGTTGTGTCTCCTCATGATGTTTGTGGTTCATGTTGTATCTCCTCATGATGTTTGAGGTTCATGTTGTTGTCTCCTCATGATGTTTGAGGTTCATGTTGTTGTCTCCTCATGATGTTTGTGGTCCATGTTGTGTCTCCTCATGATGTTTGAGGTACATGTTGTTGTCTCCTCATGATGTTTGAGGTTCTAACATGTTGTTGTCTCCTCATGATGTTTGAGGTTCATGTTGTTGTCTCCTCATGATGGTTGAGGTTCATGTTGTTGTCTCCTCATGATGGTTGAGGTTCATGTTGTTGTCTCCTCATGATGTTTGAGGTTCTAACATGTTGTTTCTCCTCATGATGTTTGAGGTTCTAACATGTTGTTTCTCCTCATGATGTTTGAGGTTCATGTTGTTGTCTCCTCATGATGTTTGAGGTTCATGTTGTATCTCCTCATGATGTTTGAGGTTCTAACATGTTGTTGTCTCCTCATGATGTTTGAGGTTCATGTTGTGGTTCCTCATGATGTTTGAGATTCATGTTGTTGTCTCCTCATGATGTTTGAGGTTCAAGTTGTTGTCTCCTCATGATGTTTGAGGTTCATGTTGTGGTTCCTCATGATGTTTCAGATTCATGTTGTTGTCTCCTCATGATGTTTGAGGTTCATGTTGTTGTCTCCTCATGATGTTTGAGGTTCTAACATGTTGTTGTCTCCTCATGATGTTTGAGGTTCATGTTGTTGTCACCTCATGATGTTTGAGGTTCATGTTGTTGTCTCCTCATGATGTTTGAGGTTCTAACATGTTGTTGTCTACTCATGATGTTTGAGGTTCATGTTGTTGTCTCCTCATGATGTTTGAGGTTCATGTTGTGTCTCCTCATGATGTTTGAGGTTCATGTTGTTGTCTCCTCATGATGTTTGAGGTTCTAACATGTTGTTGTCTCCTCATGATGTTTGAGGTTCATGTTGTGTCTCCTCATGATGTTTGAGGTTCATGTTGTTGTCTCCTCATGATGTTTGAGGTTCATGTTGTGTCTCCTCATGATGTTTGAGGTTCATGTTGTGTCTCCTCATGATGTTTGAGGTTCATGTTGTTGTCTCCTCATGATGTTTGAGGTTCATGTTGTTGTCTCCTCATGATGTTTGAGGTTCATGTTGTGTCTCCTCATGATGTTTGAGGTTCATGTTGTTGTCTCCTCATGATGTTTGAGGTACATGTTGTTGTCTCCTCATGATGTTTGAGGTTCTAACATGTTGTTGTCTCCTCATGATGTTTGAGGTTCATGTTGTTGTCTCCTCATGATGTTTGAGGTTCTAACATGTTGTTGTCTACACATGATGTTTGAGGTTCATGTTGTTGTCTCCTCATGATGTTTGAGGTTCATGTTGTTGTCTCCTCATGATGTTTGAGGTTCATGTTGTTGTCTCCTCATGATGTTTGAGGTTCTAACATGTTGTTGTCTACTCATGATGTTTGAGGTTCATATTGTTGTCTCCTCATGATGGTTGAGGTTCTAACATGTTGTTGTCTCCTCATGATGTTTGAGGTTCATGTTGTTGTCTCCTCATGATGTTTGAGGTTCAAGTTGTTGTCTCCTCATGATGTTTGAGGTTCATGTTGTTGTCTCCTCATGATGGTTGAGGTTCTAACATGTTGTTGTCTCCTCATGATGTTTGAGGTTCAAGTTGTTGTCTCCTCATGATGTTTGAGGTTCATGTTGTTGTCTCCTCATGATGTTTGAGGTTCATGTTGTTGTCTCCTCATGATGTTTGAGGTTCATGTTGTTGTCTCCTCATGATGTTTGAGGTTCAAGTTGTTGTCTCCTCATGATGTTTGAGGTTCATGTTGTTGTCTCCTCATGATGTTTGAGGTTCAAGTTGTTGTCTCCTCAAGACGTTTGAGCTTCATGTTGTTGTCTCCTCATGATGTTTGAGGTTCAAGTTGTTGTCTCCTCATGATGTTTGAGGTTCAAGTTGTTGTCTCCTCATGATGTTTGAGGTTCATGTTGTTGTCTCCTCATGATGTTTGAGGTTCATGTTGTTGTCTCCTCATGATGTTTGAGGTCCATGTTGTGTCTCCTCATGATGTTTGAGGTTCATGTTGTATCTCCTCATGATGGTTGAGGTTCTACCATGTTGTCTACTCATGATGTTTGAGGTTCATGTTGTTGTCTCCTCATGATGTTTGAGGTTCATGTTGTTGTCTCCTCATGATGTTTGAGGTTCAAGTTGTTTCTCCTCATGATGTTTGAGGTTCATGTTGTTGTCTCCTCATGATGTTTGAGGTTCATGTTGTTGTCTCCTCATGATGTTTGAGGTTCATGTTGTTGTCTCCTCATGATGTTTGAGCTTCATGTTGTTGTCTCCTCATGATGTTTGAGGTTCAAGTTGTTGTCTCCTCATGATGTTTGAGGTTCATGTTGTTGTCTCCTCATGATGTTTGAGGTTCATGTTGTTGTCTCCTCATGATGTTTGAGGTTCATGTTGTTGTCTCCTCATGATGTTTGAGGTTCAAGTTGTTGTCTCCTCATGATGTTTGAGGTTCATGTTGTTGTCTCCTCATGATGTTTGAGGTTCAAGTTGTTGTCTCCTCAAGACGTTTGAGCTTCATGTTGTTGTCTCCTCATGATGTTTGAGGTTCAAGTTGTTGTCTCCTCATGATGTTTGAGGTTCAAGTTGTTGTCTCCTCATGATGTTTGAGGTTCATGTTGTTGTCTCCTCATGATGTTTGAGGTTCATGTTGTTGTCTCCTCATGATGTTTGAGTTCCATGTTGTGTCTCCTCATGATGTTTGAGGTTCATGTTGTTGTCTCCTCATGATGTTTGAGGTTCATGTTGTTGTCTCCTCATGATGTTTGAGGTTCATGTTGTTGTCTCCTCATGATGTTTGGGGTTCATGTTGTTTCTCCTCATGATGGTTGAGGTTCTAACATGTTGTTTCTCCTCATGATGTTTGAGGTTCATGTTGTGTCTCCTCATGATGTTTGAGGTTCATGTTGTTGTCTCCTCATGATGTTTGAGGTTCAAGTTGTTTCTCCTCATGATGTTTGAGGTTCATGTTGTTGTCTCCTCATGATGTTTGAGGTTCATGTTGTTGTCTCCTCATGATGTTTGAGGTTCATGTTGTTGTCTCCTCATGATGTTTGAGGTTCTAACATGTTGTTGTCTACTCATGATGTTTGAGGTTCATGTTGTTGTCTCCTCATGATGTTTGAGGTTCATGTTGTGTCTCCTCATGATGTTTGAGGTTCATGTTGTGTCTCCTCATGATGTTTGAGGTTCATGTTGTTGTCTCCTCATGATGTTTGAGGTTCATGTTGTGTCTCCTCATGATGTTTGAGGTTCATGTTGTTGTCTCCTCATGATGTTTGAGGTTCTAACATGTTGTTGTCTACTCATGATGTTTGAGGTCCATGTTGTTGTCTCCTCATGATGTTTGAGGTTCATGTTGTTGTCTCCTCATGATGTTTGAGGTTCAAGTTGTTGTCTCCTCATGATGTTTGAGGTTCTAACATGTTGTTGTCTCCTCATGATGTTTGAGGTCCATGTTGTTGTCTCCTCATGATGTTTGAGGTTCATGTTGTTGTCTCCTCATGATGTTTGAGGTTCATGTTGTTGTCTCCTCATGATGTTTGAGGTTCATGTTGTTGTCTCCTCATGATGTTTGAGGTTCATGTTGTTGTCTCCTCATGATGTTTGAGGTTCATGTTGTTGTCTCCTCATGATGTTTGAGGTTCATGTTGTTGTCTCCTCATGATGTTTGAGGTTCATGTTGTGTCTCCTCATGATGTTTGAGGTCCATGTTGTTGTCTCCTCATGATGTTTGAGGTTCATGTTGTTTCTCCTCATGATGTTTGAGGTTCTAACATGTTGTTTCTCCTCATGATGTTTGAGGTTCTAACATGTTGTTTCTCCTCATGATGTTTGAGGTTCTAACATGTTGTTTCTCCTCATGATGTTTGAGGTTCATGTTGTTGTCTCCTCATGATGTTTGAGGTTCATGTTGTTGTCTCCTCATGATGTTTGAGGTTCTAACATGTTGTTGTCTACTCATGATGTTTGAGGTTCATGTTGTTGTCTCCTCATGATGTTTGAGGTTCATGTTGTGTCTCCTCATGATGTTTGAGGTTCATGTTGTGTCTCCTCATGATGTTTGAGGTTCATGTTGTTGTCTCCTCATGATGTTTGAGGTTCATGTTGTGTCTCCTCATGATGTTTGAGGTTCATGTTGTTGTCTCCTCATGATGTTTGAGGTTCTAACATGTTGTTGTCTACTCATGATGTTTGAGGTCCATGTTGTTGTCTCCTCATGATGTTTGAGGTTCATGTTGTTGTCTCCTCATGATGTTTGAGGTTCAAGTTGTTGTCTCCTCATGATGTTTGAGGTTCTAACATGTTGTTGTCTCCTCATGATGTTTGAGGTCCATGTTGTTGTCTCCTCATGATGTTTGAGGTTCATGTTGTTGTCTCCTCATGATGTTTGAGGTTCATGTTGTTGTCTCCTCATGATGTTTGAGGTTCATGTTGTTGTCTCCTCATGATGTTTGAGGTTCATGTTGTTGTCTCCTCATGATGTTTGAGGTTCATGTTGTTGTCTCCTCATGATGTTTGAGGTTCATGTTGTTGTCTCCTCATGATGTTTGAGGTTCATGTTGTGTCTCCTCATGATGTTTGAGGTCCATGTTGTTGTCTCCTCATGATGTTTGAGGTTCATGTTGTTTCTCCTCATGATGTTTGAGGTTCTAACATGTTGTTTCTCCTCATGATGTTTGAGGTTCTAACATGTTGTTTCTCCTCATGATGTTTGAGGTTCATGTTGTTGTCTCCTCATGATGTTTGAGGTTCATGTTGTTGTCTCCACATGATGTTTGAGGTTCATGTTGTTGTCTCCTCATGATGTTTGAGGTTCATGTTGTTGTCTCCACATGATGTTTGAGGTTCATGTTGTTGTCTCCTCATGATGTTTGAGGTTCTAACATGTTGTTTCTCCTCATGATGTTTGAGGTTCATGTTGTTGTCTCCTCATGATGTTTGAGGTTCATGTTGTTGTCTCCTCATGATGATTGAGGTTCATGTTGTTGTCTCCTCATGATGTTTGAGGTTCATGTTGTTGTCTCCTCATGATGTTTGAGGTTCCAACATATTGTATCTCCTCATGATGTTTGAGGTTCGAACATTGTCTCCCTCTATTGTCCACCCCTGACCCCCCGCCCTCCTGCCCCCTGATTGGCGGAGCCGGGGGGCTGCTGACGTCACGGCCCGGGCGCCCATTCATCAGCGGTCTGGGGCGTTGTTCTCCCGCATCTCGTTCCTCTCTTTCCAACTCCTCCGGAAAAAAATCGCCAGATTTCTCCTCTTTTGGCTCATTTTTCTCCGCAAACCTCCCGCTTGTCTGTGGTCAGCGCGCGGGTTCGAGCACGAGCTTCCGTGAGAGTCAGGGTCACTTCTGCGGGAGAAGCGAACGCGCGTGCGCTCTTTGTTCAGACCTCGTCGGGTTCCTTTGTTGGACCAGAAGAAGAAGCATGGGATCCCAGATCTCCAAGAGCGCCGGGACCGAGGCGGCGGCGGTGGACAAGCCGGTCGAGGCTGCAGCGGCGAAGACGAACGGACAGGTGAGACACACCTGGACTCACGTTGGTTCACTTTCGTGCGCGTTCAACGACAATGTGTTGCTCAATGGCGAGGTGCGTGTGGAGCTCACGCTCACCGGCGTCCAGCGAAAGTGTTTCCAAGAACGCGTGCCCCCTCTTTTCCTCTCGTCCTTCTCTGTTCCTCTCCTTCACCTCCTTCATCCCTTCTTTGTTGCTTCTTCTCGCGCTGCTGCTGTTTTAACACGTTTTCCATAAAATATTAAATCACTTTAGATAAATATAGAAACTATTTTATGTGTTTTTGTGCGTGACTTTCGTGCGGCTTAAGGTTTTAAGGTGAAAACCGCGTGTTTTTCTTTCCCCCGAAATCCGGCGTTTTTTTTGGGGTCTCCGGCTCATGGCCATCTTAGAAGCCACCACGCCTTTGTTGCCAGATTCAAGCAGATCCCTCGCGCCGGGGGTTAAAACCTCCGTTATTCGCTCGTGAATGGATGAAAACCTCAGAAGCGTTTTTTAATCTCAATGATTTTCTGCGGTTTTATCTTCTTCTCCGCGTTTATCGCGAAATAAATCGTTTTCCCCCAAAATTCTCCGGCCCCCTAGCGGCCCATCCGCGGTACTGCCGGCCCGGCCTACTAGAGTGTCGTCACTCTCCTAGTAACAGATGTTGCTGCGGCTCCTGGGCTCCTCATTGGCTCCCGTCGTCATGCTTGATGTTTGCTTCACGTCTCCAGGAGAACGGTCACGCCAAGACCAACGGAGACGCGTCCCCGGCGGCCGAGGAGGCCAACAAGGCCGAGGTCCAGGCCAACGGCAGCACCCCCACCGAGGAGGCCCCCAAAGAGAACGGCGAGAAGGTAGAGGAGGTCGAGGCCAACGGCGAGAAGGAGGTCGCCGCCGCCGCCAACGGCGAGGCCAAGGAGGAGGTCGCCGCGTCCACCAGCGAGGAGAAGCAGAAGAAGAAGCGCTTCTCCTTCAAGAAACCGTCCTTCAAGCTCAGCGGCTTCTCCTTCAAGAAGGCCAAGAAGGAGTCTGAGGAGGCGGCGGCCGAGGAGGAGGGCGAGAAGGTCGAGGGCGAGGCGGCGCCGGCGGGCGAGGAGGAGGCGAAGCCGGTCGAGGCCAGCGAGGAGGTCGCCAAGGAGGCTCCGGCCGAGGAGCCCAAGCCGGAGGAGGAGGTGAAGGAGGAGGAGGCGGCGGCGGGCGGAGAAGAGAAGGCGGCCGAGGCGGCGACACCCGCCGAGCCCGCGGCCAGTCCAGAGGTCGCCCCGGACGCCGCCGCCGCCGCCGAGTAGCCCTGCTGACCCCCGACCCCACCAGAAGGATTCGACTGAAGGAACGAGGACTTTGTCTAAAACCAGGGATTTGTTTTGTTTTTGTTTTGTTTACTATTTTTGCAACATCTCATGCGTGATGACGGCAGCGAGCGGCGCCGCCCCCCCTCCCTCGCCGCCGCCCCCCCCCTCGCCGCCGCGTCGAGCGAGAGTTTGTGAACGAGTGAGTGCGCGAGCGAATGGTTTTCTTTTCTACATGAACCACGACTGTGTTGATGACATATTTAATTGAAGTATTTGGATGTAGCAGCTCAAGCTGTGCTCGGACGCCGCCGCGTGGAGGCGGAGCCTCGTCCAGACGCCGCCGCACGGTTGTTTACAGGCTCGACACGACATTCCTGAAGTAGATGTTTAGAGGCGACCCAACGCCACCTTAGCTCCTCCCACTCGACAAGTCTCTAGTCCTGCACGTTGTATAGACTTTGATAATACGACTGGTTTTATGACATGACGTTTTTAACAGACATTGTAAATGAAGTTTTCTTGTTTTTTCACCATTTGTAAGATTGAATAAAATTGGGAGATGTTTTAAAGTGTCGATCAAGCTGTGATGACGGAAACAAAAACAAACCACTTCATGTGTAGTTCGGCGAGTTGTTGCATCTTTTTGTACATAACGACACGTAACTTTGACTACAAGTGTTGTTTACTTCCTGTGAGCACTGACCAGAATAAAAGTGTGAATTGGCAGATGTTGGGCTTTTTTTCTTGTTCGTCACACGCACCTCTCGACCTGCAGCTCCCTCGTGCGGCGGACGACGGAATGACTGCATCGACTTCTTTTCTCCCGCCAGTTGGACGCTCATATACTTTATATTTATTAAAACTAAACCTTGAACATTTTAATTTAAAATAACGAGAAATTGTAAACGAACCCTTTAAAAATATTATTCACAGCGAAAACTCGAACAACTTTCTTTTTTTAAACAATCTTTTAAGTCATTTTCTTAGGGGTTCAGACATAAATGAAGCTCATAACCTGTTTATGGTTAAAAAATATAAAGTAATTGTTTCTAAAAACGAGAATAACATTTTTCTATCGCCCCCTTTTTTTTTTTTTTTACCGTTTATGAGCAACTATAGTCTCGTATTAAAACATGAGTTTTTCTAGACTTGTGACGTGAATGATTTCTGTTTAGAGAGTTTATACTTGAAATAAAACTTTCATTTTTTTCAGTGAATCAATAACATTAGTCAATTAACATAAGTTATATTTGTAGAGCTTTTCCAGACCAGGGTCACAAAGCGCTTGAACAATCAAACCAATTCTCAATAAAAGATATACTTTAAAAGGTCGAGACGACACAGAGACAAACACAGTCTGTTCAAGAATCGGAGAAATGTGAGTTCTTCTACTAGAGCAGCCAGTGAAGAGTTTGAAGGAGAAATGTGAGTTCTTCTACTAGAGCAGCCAGTGAAGAGTTTGAAGGAGAAATGTGAGTTCTTCTACTAGAGCAGCCAGTGAAGAGTTTGAAGGAGAAATGTGAGTTCTTCTACTAGAGCGGCCAGTGAAGAGTTTGAAGGAGAAATGTGAGTTCTTCTACTAGAGCGGCTCAGAATTCTGGCTGCAGAGTTTAGTATGAACTGCAGGCGAGAAGATCCTTCTTGGACATGAAAATAAACTGTTACAATAGTGTAAACGACACAAACACATGGATTATAAGATCCAGATCATGTTGTGACAACAGTTTCCTAAAAAAGTGTTGTAATATAAAGATTAAATATAGAATATTTTATAGTTTTTCTAAAGATCTTAATGTACTTTCAACCTAAACGATTTGATTTAAAACTTGAATCTAACAGGAGGCAAAACATAAAATCAAAAGTTGAAATTATATTTTTTTAGTTCCTCAATCATCTCTTCACGACACAAACGAGCGTATGTTTGGTTTATTGCGGCATCAAAGTGATCGATGACGTCACGCAGCTAAAGAAACGGTTCTCACGGGAGATAATAAAGTTAATAAATGACATCAGGTGCAGAGTTTGTCTCGTAAACGCTGAGAACAAACAGGCGTGAGATTGTCTCTCGTTTGATTCAACACATGAGCTTGATAAGGTTTCATAACAATAAAAATAAAGTCTCACTATCATCTCGTGAAGCTGTTTTTATTGTAGTCTCGTTTCCTGGTGAGAGATTTAATCAAATTGTGTTTTTGGAGACACAAGTTTAATGTTTAATGTTCATCAAAACACACATTTGTTTGTGTTCCTGCTCGATAAATGTGTGTTTCATGCTCAACACCTCATAGTTCGTCTGATCCTCCAATATATGTTCAAAATAAAGTCTTTTAAAATGTATTATTGGATTCAACTGATGAAAAAGTTTTAAATGTTTATAGTAAAATAAATATATTTCAATGATATTTTTACTGAATCAGCAAAAAAAAAAGATATCTAAGGAGATGTAAGAGACAATATCTCTTTGCGCTTGAAGGATCTACTGACTCCTTCAAGAAACATGTGTGTTTGATGATCTACTGACTCCTTCAAGAAACATCTGTGTTTGATGATCTACTGACTCCTTCAAGAAACATCTGTGTTTGATGATCTACTGACTCCTTCAAGAAACATCTCTGTGTTTGATGATCTACTGACTCCTTCAAGAAACATCTGTATTTGATGATCTACTGACTCCTTCAAGAAACATCTGTGTTTGATGATCTACTGACTCCTTCAAGAAACATCTGTGTTTGATGATCTACTGACTCCTTCAAGAAACATCTGTGTTTGATGATCTACTGACTCCTTCAAGAAAAATCTGTGTTTGATGATCTACTGACTCCTTCAAGAAAAATCTGTGTTTGATGATCTACTGACTCCTTCAAGAAACATCTGTGTTTGATGATCTACTGACTCCTTCAAGAAACATCTCTGTGTTTGATGATCTACTGACTCCTTCAAGAAACATCTGTGTTTGATGATCTACTGACTCCTTCAAGAAACATCTGTGTTTGATGATCTACTGACTCCTTCAAGAAACATCTGTGTTTGATGATCTACTGACTCCTTCAAGAAACATCTGTGTTTGATGATCTACTGACTCCTTCAAGAAACATCTGTGTTTGATGATCTACTGACTCCTTCAAGAAACATCAGTGTTTGATGATCTACTGACTCCTTCAAGAAACATCTGTGTTTGATGATCTACTGACTCCTTCAAGAAACATCTGTGTTTGATGATCTACTGACTCCTTCAAGAAAAATCTGTGTTTGATGATCTACTGACTCCTTCAAGAAACATCTGTGTTTGATGATCTACTGACTCCTTCAAGAAACATCTGTGTTTGATGATCTACTGACTCCTTCAAGAAACATCTCTGTGTTTGATGATCTACTGACTCCTTCAAGAAACATCTGTGTTTGATGATCTACTGACTCCTTCAAGAAACATCTGTGTTTGATGATCTACTGACTCCTTCAAGAAACATCTGTGTTTGATGATCTACTGACTCCTTCAAGAAACATCTGTGTTTGATGATCTACTGACTCCTTCAAGAAACATCTGTGTTTGATGATCTACTGACTCCTTCAAGAAACATCTGTGTTTGATGATCTACTGACTCCTTCAAGAAACATCTGTGTTTGATGATCTACTGACTCCTTCAAGAAAAATCTGTGTTTGATGATCTACTGACTCCTTCAAGAAACATCTGTGTTTGATGATCTACTGACTCCTTCAAGAAACATCTGTGTTTGATGATCTACTGACTCCTTCAGGAAACATCTCTGTGTTTGATGATCTACTGACTCCTTCAAGAAACATCTGTGTTTGATGATCTACTGACTCCTTCAAGAAACATCTGTGTTTGATGATCTACTGACTCCTTCAAGAAACATCTGTGTTTGATGATCTACTGACTCCTTCAAGAAACATCTGTGTTTGATGATCTACTGACTCCTTCAAGAAACATCAGTGTTTGATGATCTACTGACTCCTTCAAGAAACATCTGTGTTTGATGATCTACTGACTCCTTCAAGAAACATCTGTGTTTGATGATCTACTGACTCCTTCAAGAAAAATCTGTGTTTGATGATCTACTGACTCCTTCAAGAAAAATCTGTGTTTGATGATCTACTGACTCCTTCAAGAAACATCTGTGTTTGATGATCTACTGACTCCTTCAAGAAACATCTCTGTGTTTGATGATCTACTGACTCCTTCAAGAAACATCTGTGTTTGATGATCTACTGACTCCTTCAAGAAACATCAGTGTTTGATGATCTACTGACTCCTTCAAGAAACATCTGTGTTTGATGATCTACTGACTCCTTCAAGAAACATCTGTGTTTGATGATCTACTGACTCCTTCAAGAAACATCTGTGTTTGATGATCTACTGACTCCTTCAAGAAACATCTGTGTTTGATGATCTACTGACTCCTTCAAGAAACATCTGTGTTTGATGATCTACTGACTCCTTCAAGAAACATGTGTGTTTGATGATCTACTGACTCCTTCAAGAAACATCTGTGTTTGATGATCTACTGACTCCTTCAAGAAACATCTGTGTTTGATGATCTACTGACTCCTTCAAGAAACATCTGTGTTTGATGATCTACTGACTCCTTCAAGAAACATCTGTGTTTGATGATCTACTGACTCCTTCAAGAAACATGTGTGTTTGATGATCTACTGACTCCTTCAAGAAACATCTGTGTTTGATGATCTACTGACTCCTTCAAGAAACATCTGTGTTTGATGATCTACTGACTCCTTCAAGAAACATCTGTGTTTGATGATCTACTGACTCCTTCAAGAAACATCTGTGTTTGATGATCTACTGACTCCTTCAAGAAACATCTGTGTTTGATGATCTACTGACTCCTTCAAGAAACATCTGTGTTTGATGATCTACTGACTCCTTCAAGAAACATCTGTGTTTGATGATCTACTGACTCCTTCAAGAAACATCTCTGTGTTTGATGATCTACTGACTCCTTCAAGAAACATCTGTGTTTGATGATCTACTGACTCCTTCAAGAAACATCTGTGTTTGATGATCTACTGACTCCTTCAAGAAACATCTCTGTGTTTGATGATCTACTGACTCCTTTAAGAAACATCTGTGTTTGATGATCTACTGACTCCTTCAAGAAACATCTGTGTTTGATGATCTACTGACTCCTTTAAGAAACATCTGTGTTTGATGATCTACTGACTCCTTCAAGAAACATCTGTGTTTGATGATCTACTGACTCCTTCAAGAAACATCTGTGTTTGATGATCTACTGACTCCTTCAAGAAACATCTGTGTTTGATGATCTACTGACTCCTTCAAGAAACATCTGTGTTTGATGATCTACTGACTCCTTCAAGAAACATCTGTGTTTGATGATCTACTGACTCCTTCAAGAAACATCTGTGTTTGATGATCTACTGACTCCTTCAAGAAACATCTGTGTTTGATGATCTACTGACTCCTTCAAGAAACATCTGTGTTTGATGATCTACTGACTCCTTCAAGAAACATCTGTGTTTGATGATCTACTGACTCCTTTAAGAAACATCTGTGTTTGATGATCTACTGACTCCTTCAAGAAACATCTGTGTTTGATGATCTACTGACTCCTTCAAGAAACATCTGTGTTTGATGATCTACTGACTCCTTCAAGAAACATGTGTGTTTGATGATCTACTGACTCCTTCAAGAAACATCTGTGTTTGATGATCTACTGACTCCTTCAAGAAACATCTGTGTTTGATGATCTACTGACTCCTTCAAGAAACATCTCTGTGTTTGATGATCTACTGACTCCTTCAAGAAACATCTGTGTTTGATGATCTACTGATTCCTTCAAGAAACATCTGTGTTTGATGATCTACTGATTCCTTCAAGAAACATCTGTGTTTGATGATCTACTGACTCCTTCAAGAAACATCTGTGTTTGATGATCTACTGACTCCTTCAAGAAACATCTGTGTTTGATGATCTACTGACTCCTTCAAGAAACATCTGTGTTTGATGATCTACTGACTCCTTCAAGAAACATCTGTGTTTGTTGATCTACTGACTCCTTCAAGAAACATCTGTGTTTGATGATCTACTGACTCCTTCAAGAAACATCTGTGTTTGATGATCTACTGACTCCTTCAAGAAACATCTGTGTTTGATGATCTACTGACTCCTTCAAGAAACATCTGTGTTTGATGATCTACTGACTCCTTCAAGAAACATCTGTGTTTGATGGAGTCTACTGACTCCTTCAAGAAACATCTTAAGACGTTTCTATTTGTTCAGGCTTTTCCTTGATTTTCTGGAACTCCTGTTGTGTTATCAGTTTTATCTTGACCTTAAAGTATATACTTTATTGAATATTGTTTTTGTAGTAGCACCTGATGACCACTTGGGTGTACTGTACTGTTGAGATGGTTGCAGGTGTGTGGGGAGATCGGGAGAGAATAAAAAGGAGTTTTTTTGGAATCCCTAATGGCTGTTAGCGGTGTTGTGTGTCTCCTTTAAAAACTAACGAGTTGATCAACAACATCGTACAGTGTTGATTGTTTAAGCGCTTTGTGACCCTGGTCTGGAAAGGCGCTATATAAATAAAAATGACTTACTTACTTACTTTATACAATATTGTTTCTGGCGCCCCCGCCTGTCAGAAAAGTGTCACTGCAACGCTGTGAAATATTAAACGCCAAACAGTGTTATTTGTTGTGTTGTTTTCAGTTTAGTGTGTCGTGATTGTTGAAAATGAGAGCAATTGTTACAGACAATATCAAAAATAAGATAAATTATGTCATATTATCAAATGTGATATTTTAGTAAATCATTATTTTCTAGTGGTTTTATTTAAAAGTAAGTAAGTAATTTGTATTTATAGAGAGCTTTTCCAGACCAGGGTCACAAAGCGCTTAAACAATCAAAATAATACTAAATAAAATAAATATTTAAAAGGTCAAGATAACACTGAGACAAACACAAGACTCTCAGAGAATCAAGGAAAAGCACGAATAAAAGTGTGTTAAAGCTCGGATCACATATCAAGAGTAACCTCAACACAACATTGTGACGACAACTCAATTACGACTCCTGGATCAACTCGACGATGGCGAGTCAACAGGACGTGTTTGGATAAACCCGACAGAGGCGTCGCAGGAGTGTCGTAGCACAGGGTGCTGGTGTTTCTCCACAGCCGCTGCTTTCAGACCCTGCACTTCCTCCGCTCCAACTTTAACCTTCGCTCCGGCCACCGCCAGACGGGCGTGTTTTACACATAATATTTCTATTCCTGTCGCGTCCGTCTCGGTCGGGGCGTTGAGGCATTCGTTGCTACTTTTGGTTCTGGACTTGGCGTCTCACGCTCGGTTCTTCACGGCTCATTTATTCGCACTTCAGACTCGTTCCTGCGTCCAGACGCGAGCGTGTCGTCCTCCGAAGGTAAACAGAGGATGATATTTTGGAGTGTGGCTTGCGGGAGGAAGTCTTCCTGTCCTGTCTCACCCTCCCACAGTCGTCACCTCTCATGGTCGCCGGTCGTCGGCCTCCACCAGCTTCCTGTCTGCCACCCCGGGCCTCTCGACCAAACCACCATCTTTGCTTTTGCATCCTAAAGTCTTGTTGATCAACCAAGAAATGGGTTCGGATGTAAATGTACACAGTATATCAACGACATCTCCTCGACATCTTTCAGAGACACTATCTTGTCCAACACTTTTATGCCTTTAACCACTTTAAACATCGCCACAAATGAAACTCCATATGTTTGTGGTATGTTTTATAATAACTGTTTTTTTGATTGTTTCTAATTTCTACTATTTAAAGTTCAATATGTCCAACAGGCTTTTAATGACGTCTGTTTAACAAGAACTGGAGTTTTTTTTCTAATGCTATTGAATGGGCCAGTGTGAGAAATCTCCCATGATTCCTTGCACATTTGCAGGAAGAGAAACCAAAAAACACAGAATAGTCCAGAACATGAAGGATGAAAGAAACTGTTTCACAACTGATAGTGGATGTTTTACTGTTGTTTGTATCTTGAAGTACCTTTTTTTTGACAAAGGACAACCAGGACAACATTGTACCTGAAGATCCTGGTATCGTTTCATGAAGCTGGTCAACCCTGGATATGTTTACCCCCCATCAAGACTAGCACTCAAACCTCCTGACAATCCAGACTTAGCTAAAGACCCCTCTTTCCAAACCAAGAGCTAATTCAAGGTGGGAATTGAACCAGAGACCTTCAAGACAGAGGCACCAAGAAAGTGTCTTCAGGGGGAAAAAAAAAACGACTCCAAAGTCCGAAGTATCAGTTTAGACATCATTTATTAAGTCATGTTCAGGGACATTACATTTGTGTTTGCATGACAGTATGTTGGTCGTTGGACAGTCAATTTGACTGCTACACCTTCACAATATTCAAGTCACATACGAGGACGACACTTCCGACGTGTTGCACAGAAAGCATTGGAGTTCTTTGAGTCAAGGCCACCCAAACCAAAAAAAACAATGATGTACAAAACAAAACAGACAAACATAAAATGAAGGATCACCAGTTGAAGAAAAGAAAAGAAAGTCAAAACAGATGTAACGCCTCAGGTTCACATGTTGTCTGTTTCAAAAAAGCTCACTGGTCAAATCGTGAAGTCCCCGTCCCTGATCACCTGTTTGCATAAATTAGATTCCCTTCTTCTCAGCACCTGGTTCTTGTAAGATTCAAGTCAAGATGCTGCTATTTCTCAAAGAAGAGAACTGCCTGCGGATTGACTTCTAGGGAAAAAGAGCAGGGAGTTTTATTCCGGTATCAAAATAGTCGGCAAATTTATTGGGTTGGTTTATTTGGAAACTAAGGAGTCAACGTATCACGTTGAAGCGATGAGGAACCCAGAGAAGGAGCAGTGGACATTCTCCGCGGCGAAGACGCCATTAGCTTCCTCATCGGGGATCTGGACGTAGACTGTGTCGTGCTCGTCGAGCAGGAGGACGGCGCTGCCGGACATCTGGTCCAGGAAGCCCTTGTTGTACTCGTCGTAGGTGAACATGACGGGCTGGCCGTTCTTGTACAGAGCCACCAGAGCGTGAGCGCCGTTCACGTGGATGCTGTAGGAGAAGTAATAGACTCCTGGAATCTGGCAGGTAAAGATGCCGGACTCGGGGTCATAGTGGTTCTCAGCGTTGTACACGATCTGATCGAACCGGATGGGAGTGCCAGAAGCAGGGTAAGGAGTGGCCAGAGAGGCGGTAAAGGCAGACATGGGGGACTTGACCATGACCTCACCCATTCCCATACCTTTCTCAAAGACAACCTCACCAGGAGGACCAGGGGGACCAGGAGGACCTTCTGGACCTTCTGATCCATCAGCACCGTTATCACCTGGAAGGCCAGGGGGACCTTGGGGGCCAGGAATACCTTTAGCGGCCAGACCAGCAGGGCCAGGAGCTCCAGTAAGACCTGGATGTCCTTTAAGACCAGGAGTACCTGAGGGGCCTTGAGGACCAGCTGGTCCTCTTTGTCCTGAAGCACCATCAGCACCTGTGCCACCGGTCTCACCAGCACGACCTGGGTGACCTTTAGGTCCAGCAGGGCCTGGAATTCCTGGAGCCCCTGGGGTGCCTGGGGCACCCATGTGGCCTTTGTCACCAGTTGCTCCAGTGGCTCCTCTGGCTCCAGCGGGACCTGCAGCACCTGGGTAACCCTGTTTACCTTGGAATCCCTGTGCTCCCTGATCACCCTTGTTTCCCTTTGATCCCTGGGGTCCTGATGGACCAGAGTCACCCTTAGAGCCAACGGCACCAGGCTCTCCGGGGAAACCTCTTGATCCCTGAGGTCCAGCTGGACCAGTGGAGCCAGTGGAGCCAGTGGCACCAGTGTATCCTGTAGGACCCTGCTCTCCCTTAGAACCTGTTGCTCCTGTGCTACCAGTTGCTCCCCTCTCACCCTTCTCTCCGTTTGCACCAGGTTTTCCATATCCGGGAACTCCTGGGGCTCCAGTGGCACCAGCTGGACCCTGGTGGCCTTTAGGACCAGCTGATCCTGGCATACCTGGGGCACCGTTCTCACCTGGCTTTCCTGAAGTACCTACACCAGGGGCACCAGTATGTCCTTTGGGTCCCTGTGGTCCCATTGCACCAGGTGCACCATCTCTACCTGGAGAACCTGACTTTCCTGCCTCACCTGGCGCACCTGTTCTACCTGGCTTTCCAACTCCAGCCTCACCCTGTGGACCTTGTGGTCCCTCTGCTCCATCTGATCCAGTCTCACCCTGTGGTCCGGGAGATCCCACCCCTCTATCTCCCTTAGCACCTGGGATGCCTGGAATACCTGGATGTCCTTTCAGACCAGACTCTCCCCTTGGTCCCATTGCACCAGGAAGGCCAGAAGGTCCAGGTTTGCCTGTAGCAGAGAGTCCAGCAGGTCCAGGGCTTCCAGAAGATCCAGGAGCTCCTCTTGGTCCTTGAGATCCAGGTGCTCCAGAGTCTCCCTTCTCGCCGGGTTGTCCATGAGCACCGGGTTTTCCAGGACCTCCTGGGGAACCGGGTTTTCCAGCAATGGAGCGTCCAGGTGCTCCTGGAGGACCGGCAGGTCCTTCAGGTCCAGTTTCACCTGATGCACTCTCACCGGGGGGACCAGGGGGGCCAGCGGGACCCTCTGGGCCAGGCTCACCTTGAGGACCAGGCTCTCCTGCCACCACTGTGAAGAAGCAAAGAACCTTCAGTGTCATCACAACAAACAAGAGCCTCAAAGTTGAGCTTCTGCTTCAACTGATCACTTGAGGTTAAAACCTTCAAGAAGATTCAGAGACAATTAACCAAACTTTTAGAACTAGTTTAAGTACAGATCACACAACTATACTTGTGTGTGTGTGTGTTTGTTTGTGTCGGAGAGAGAGTGTGTGTGTGTGTCTGTGAGTGTGCGTGAGTATGTGTGTGTGTTTGTGTGTGGGAGAGAGTGTGTGTGTTTGTGTGTGTGAGAGAGAGTGTGTTTGTGTGTGTGGGAGAGAGTGTGTGTGTTTGTGTGTGTGGGAGAGAGTGTGTGTGTGTTTTTGTGTGGGAGAGAGTGTGTGTGTTTGTGTGTGAGAGAGTGTGTTTGCGTTTTTGTGTGAGAGAGTGTGTGTGTTTGTGTGTGTGGGAGAGAGTGTGTGTGTTTGTGTGTGTGGGAGAGAGTGTGTTTGTGTTTTTGTGTGGGAGAGAGTGTGTGTGTTTGTGTGTGTGGGAGAGAGTGTGTGTGTTTGTGTGTGTGGGAGAGAGTGTGTGTGTTTGTGTGTGTGAGAGAGAGTGTGTTTGTGTTTTTGTGTGTGTGTTTGTGTGTGTGGGAGAGAGTGTGTGTGTTTGTGTGTGTGAGAGAGAGTGTGTGTGTTTGTGTGTGTGAGAGAGAGTGTGTTTGTGTTTTTGTGTGGGAGAGAGTGTGTGTGTCTGTGTGTGTGAGAGAGTGTGTGTGTGTGTCTGTGTGTGTGAGAGAGAGAGTGTGTGTGTGTGTCTCTAACTTCAAATCAGACTTATTTAATAATAGTTTTCTTCATTAA
The DNA here is from genome assembly GCF_982586985.1 of Callionymus lyra. Lineage (NCBI taxonomy): Eukaryota > Metazoa > Chordata > Actinopteri > Syngnathiformes > Callionymidae > Callionymus > Callionymus lyra. The sequence continues at coordinate 2,686,997 of NC_141835.1, read as the reverse complement.
AAGTTCTAAATATGTCTTTATGATGCAGCAGATAATTCTTTAATGAAACTCTTTGTTGTTGTTTCACAGCCGCAGCAGGTCTGAGGTCGAGTCATGTTTGAGCTGAAGGAGCAGGAGTTGTGTTTTAACTGCAGCCTTGATGTGGTGGTTTGTGTCGAGGCAAGAACGAGCTCATGAGCTGCATCTGCTGCAACACATGTTTCTACTTCAGCCTCGCCGGCACACCCTGGCCGACCGCACTGTTGGGCGACTGGACCCTAATTGTCAGTGTCACACTCAAAATAATTCACTAACAGCTACTTTCCAAAATAAATCGCTGCGAGTTTGCAGGTTTGATTTCCAGTCCTGCCAAATTACAAGCATGTTTGAGAGCCGCACGGACTTCTGTACCTTCGACATGAACATCTAAAGTTCAGGAGGTTTTCAAGCAGAAAGTAACAAATAACTGAGATAGTTTTCACTGTTCTTACCATTTTTCTTACCATCTATATTTTAATCTGAAGTACAGAACATTTTAAAGCTAATTTAACAGCTGATAACTTTATTATTTTTCGTGTTTCTTACCCTTGACAAGGAAATCTAAAGTAAAGAACATTTTAAAGCTAATTTAACAGCTGATAACTTTATTATTGTTCGTGTTTCTTACCCTAGACATGGAAATCTACAGTACGGAAGATTTTAAGATAAATTGACAGCTGATAACTTTATTATTTTTTGTGTTTCTTACCCTAGACAAGGAAATCTAAAGTAAAGAACATTTTAAAGCTAATTTAGCAGCTGATAACTTTATTATTTTTCGTGTTTCTTACCCTAGACATGGAAATCTAAAGTAAAGAACATTTTAAAGCTAATTTAACAGCTGATTACTTTATTATTTTTCGTGTTTCTTACCCTAGACATGGAAATCTACAGTACGGAAGATTTTAAGATAAATTGACAGTTGAAAACTTTATTATTTTCGTGTTTCTTACCCTAGACATGGAAATCTAAAGCAAAGAACATTTTAAAGCTAATTTAACAGCTGATAACTTTATTATTTTCGTGTTTCTTACCCTAGACATGGAAATCTACAGTACGGAAGATTTTCAAGCTAATTTAACAGCTAATAACTTCAATATTTTTCATTTTTATTATCCTCAACATGAATATCTGAAGCACAGAAGACCGACAAGCTAATTTAACAGCTAATAACTGTAGTATTTTTCGTGTTTCTTACCATTTTCTCATTCCCTTGACATGAATATCATGAAGTACAGAATATAAGTTACACTAACTGATAAAAAACTCTTTCATTTTTTTATGGACATAAATCTCTCAAGTACAGAATATTTTGAAAGCTACATAAACAGCTAAAACTTTTTTTTTTTAACCCTCTACATGAATTTATGAAGTACAAAAAAAAGTATTGTCAAGGTAACATAACTGCGAGTAATATTTGTATTTTTTTATTTAATTTTTTATCAAAAGTAAAGAAACTACAAATTTAAAGCAAATTTAACAGATTATATTTTATTATATATTTCTTCCACTAAACTCATCGCTGAACTAGTTTTATAATAACTGACGCATTCAATTATATTTATATTAACGCATAATAGAAGCGACGCTAGAAACGAGAACCAATAGCTAACGAGCTTTTAACGCGCACGTGCATCTATCAACACATGTGATTGGCCCACTGTGCCCAAGGGCTGCAGCCAATCAGAACCCGGGAAAGCTGCAGCCGCCCTTTCAAAGTAAAAGCCTCCCTGAGCGTCCAGACATGTTCCACCAACAAGAGGTAAAAACTGAACTTTTTAAACACTTTTATCGAGTTTTCGAGCGTGGTTTCTTACCCTGGCTCTTCACAGAGTAGGGCTGGTACTGCGGGGCGGCCTTCACCACCTTCTTCACCACGTATCCCTTTCCATGAGCGGCCGCCAGCGCCACCATGAGGAGGAGGATGCTCGCCACACGAATGTCCATCTTCCAACCTGCTGCTGAGAAGAAAGAAGTCTCATCAGGTACCTGGACACACTCTTGAAACTACTCCTTCTCTATCAGAAACATTGTTTTAAAACCTTTAAAACAATGTTTCTAAATGAACATATAAAGTCAACTCACCAGCAAGAACAGAAACTATCTCCTCAGCACCAGTCTAGTCCCGATGCTCCTGTATATCCCAATAGTCGGAGCACAAGTGTGGATATGCTGCTCTCCAGGGCGAGCGCCAGCGTATTTATACCATATCTGGCCCCGGCATCATTAAAAAAAAAGGGCCCCCACCAACAAGGCCCTCCTCCAGCAGAGGCTGTAATTAGAGGCGGGCGAGTGGCATCAGGAGCCTCCGTGTCTTCAGCATCTCAGACACATGATTATCACGCTTTTGTTTTCGGCCCGAACAAGAGTCATGTTTGGTGAAAGTGAAGGATTCGCATCCCTGTGTTTTTGACGTTTGACGCTGAAAATACTGGGAAAGAATCATCTTAAAAAAGTTTATTTTAAACTTCTTACAGTTTCTGTTTGAGGTTCATTTGTATTTGTTTAATTTTGTAGGTTTAAATAGTTCCATTTCTTTAGATAAATAGATAAAAACTTTATTGATGCCTCTGGAGGTCTTGTTTACGTGTCTGAAGTGAAATAATTCATCTTCTTCTTTAGGAAAAAGAAGTTGGAATCAGAAAAGTTTGTCGTTTCATTAGAGAATATAAGAATGAAATACGTATAAAAAGAGACACAAAGATTTATTATCTCAAGGTTTCCTGCGTCTGTTTTTATCCTCCGGGTCTAAATTGGCACCAAACCCAGACTCGTCCTCAAAGGTCCACGACTGAAGCTCGACCACCTGAGCTCCTGCCAACACAAACTCAGCTGCGACTCGTTTCTCTGCAGGTATTTCTGTGTAATTGACCCTTTTTTAAAATAATCTCATTTCTTAAATTGATTCAATCGCCGGGTTCTTGTATTTATAGAACGTTACATTTTCTGCTCTCGTTTATTTTCGGGGCCGACGGTTTATAGAAGCGAAGTCGGTTGTTTTTGCACGTGTTTCAAAAAACAGCTAATAAAGCTAAAATTGGAGCGACTGGAAAAGACATTTGGACTTTGGAAGATGAATTGGCTGCAGTTGAGAGGATCAGACGCTAGATGGCAGGTTTTACTGTTGCAGCCACAGAGACCTGTGTGTGTGTGTGTGTGTGTGTTTGGTGTGTGTGTGTGTGGAGGGGGGGCAGGGGGGGCTCTTGTGGTCACTCGTTATTTTTGGTCCCCGCAGAGAATATCCATCATCAGAGGCTGATTCCTACAATTAGAGGCGCTGATGTAGTCTTTCCTCCATCAGTGTCGTCCTCCACCTTTGCTCTGCTTACGCCGACATTCTCCGGCTGTAATTTCTCCATTTGCAGCAGCCGCATCGGAAACATACACCCAAATAATCACATGTCTTGGCGAGTGGCGAGGAGCCTGGGCGATGCTCTGTCTCCAGCACCCCCCCCCCTCCGGGGTCGTCGTACCTGCAGCCGGGGCCACAGGTCGTAGGTCGAGTTCTCAAAAGTATATCATTAAAGATTCAACGACATCTTGTCGTCAATTAAAACCAAATGATCGGCAATCTTCCAAAGTGCTATCCTCCCATCTGGGCACTCTTGTCAGAGTCTAGCCCTGCTCCTCCTTCCACATAAAATAAAGCGACTCCAACCCGAGGCAACGACCTGTGAAGGAAGTTCACCTGAAGATCTTCACACCTTTGCTTCATGTTGAGGTTCTTGCGTCACGTTGGCCTTCAAAATAAAACAAGAAAACAAACGTCTTATTGATTCATTCTCTCCTCCTTCATCCCTTGTTCTTCCATCTGTTCTTCCATCCGACGGGATGTTTTAATCCGTGTTGTAATGAGAGAAACTCAAGGTTTAAACATCAACACAAGTGTTTAAGGGATAAAAACACAACAGATCTGCATCAATTATGAGTTTGAGAATCTTAACCATGTTAAAGAAAAACTACAAGAAATTGTTGAAATAAAACAGAATTAAATTTTCATGAAAAATGAAATTTATGCATTTTTGCATTTTTTTGACGCAGAAACCTCAAGAGAACCGTCGAAAACATTGTGTGTGATCCTTGTACTACATTAGAATTAAACGTAGATGAGAAGCAGAAACAAACCAATGATGGACCTTTTGTAACTTAAGTAAACGCACACATTTGTTAGTTTTACCGTCTTTATGTACTTAGACTTCCTGTTGTTGTCGTTGCACAGAACAGAAAAGTCAGAAAAGTGGTTAAAGCACAGAATCATTTGAGGCTGTAATGTATGTTTTATTCATCAGTAAGAAACCAAAGTAAAATGTTTACAAAAAAACTAATACACACACAAAACTCAGACTTGTGTCGTGACAGTGTGCGACCAAATAAACAACAAAATACAAAAGAAAAGTATAATAAATATATTTTCAAGTCAGAATAGATCGAGAATTGAGATAAATGTTGTCGTGTGTAAGTTAGTTAAGGAGTCGATCGACTAATGTTTGTTGAGACTCTTGACACAAACACACAAAGAGTGTGTGTTTATAATGACAATGAAGACTCTTCAGACTGAAACAGTGAATCTGGAGAAACTGTTTAGAAGTTACATCACGCGACGAAAAACACTAATAACTAGTAATAACTATAATAACTACCAGAAAGTGTAGGATGTACAGCAAGAGTTTAAATGATGTCACATAAAGTACTTTTGTCTTCGTATAATCCTGAAAATGAAGTGATTTAAAACCATTGTACTCGTCTGAACTGCAGTTTTACACAAGGATTTATACTTTTGTTTTAATATTTGGATGATAAATCGAGAAAAACATACAGTAGAAGTCAAAAGTTTGGACTCATTCCTGTCTCGATCAAAGTTTTGATGATGATGTTCATTTGTTAAAGTATTGACGGTCACTTGATTCGCATAAATGTATGTTTATGCACAACAACAACAACTCGGGGTTCACTTTAATAAAATCCAAATCATTTCACTAAATAACACTTGTGTGAGGTGAACCATGTCAGGTACTTTATTTTGAAGGTCATCGAAAGAACGACAAAAGTCTTCGTAGCAGTCGTTGATAAACTAGCTGCTTAAAGAAACTACAATATAAATTAAACACGTTTCCCTTTATTTTACATGATTCCGCACGTTTTCATTGATCGTTTTGAGAATTAATGATGTAAATGATCATGAAAACAGAGAAAAAGATGCTGCTTTGAAGAAACTAGAATATAAGACACGTTTACCTTTATTTCACACTCCTTTATTCATGTTTTCATTGATCGTTTTGAGTGAGAATTAATGACGTAAATGATCACGAAAACAGAGAAAAAGATGCTGCTTTGAAGAAACTAGAATATAAGACACGTTTCCCTTTATTTCACACTCCTTTTTTCATGTTTTCATTGATCGTTTTGAGTGAGTGAGTGAGAATTAATGACGTAAATGATCATGAAAACAGAGAAAAAGATGCTGCTTTGAAGAAACTAGAATATAAGACACGTTTCCCTTTATTTCACACTCCTTTATTTCATGTTTTCATTGATAGTTTTGAGTGAGTGAGTGAGAATTAATGACGTAAATGATCACGAAAACAGAGAAAAAGATGCTGCTTTGAAGAAACTAGAATATAAGACACGTTTCCCTTTATTTCACACTCCTTTTTTCATGTTTTCATTGATAGTTTTGAGTGAGTGAGTGAGAATTAATGATGTAAATGATCACGAAAACAGAGAAAAAGATGCTGCTTTGAAGAAACTACAATATAAATAAACACGTTTCCCTTTATTTTACATGATTCCGCACGTTTTCATTGATAGTTTTGAGTGAGTGAGTGAGAATTAATGATGTAAATGATCACGAAAACAGAGAAAAAGATGCTGCTTTGAAGAAACTAGAATATAAGACACGTTTACCTTTATTTCACACTCCTTTTTTCCTGTTTTCATTGATAGTTTTGAGTGAGTGAGTGAGAATTAATGACGTAAATGATCACGAAAACAGAGAAAAAGATGCTGCTTTGAAGAAACTAGAATATAAGACACGTTTCCCTTTATTTCACACTCCTTTTTTCATGTTTTCATTGATAGTTTTGAGTGAGTGAGTGAGAATTAATGACGTAAATGATCACGAAAGCAGAGAAAAAGATGCTGCTTTGAAGAAACTAGAATATAAGACACGTTTCCCTTTATTTCACACTCATTTTTTCATGTTTTCATTGATAGTTTTAAGTGAGTGAGTGAGAATTAATGACGTAAATGATCACGAAAACAGAGAAAAAGATGCTGCTTTGAAGAAACCAGAATATAAGACACGTTTCCCTTTATTTCACACTCATTTTTTCATGTTTTCATTGATAGTTTTGAGTGAGTGAGTGAGAATTAATGATGTAAATGATCACGAAAACAGAGAAAAAGATGCTGCTTTGAAGAAACTAGAATATAAGACACGTTTCCCTTTATTTCACACTCCTTTTTTCATGTTTTCATTGATAGTTTTGAGTGAGTGAGTGAGAATTAATGACGTAAATGATCACGAAAACAGAGAAAAAGATGCTGCTTTGAAGAAACTAGAATATAAATAAAACACGTTTCCCTTTATTTTACATGATTCCGCACGTTTTCATTGATAGTTTTGAGTGAGAATTAATGATGTAAATGATCACGAAAGCAGAGAAAAAGATGCTGCTTTGAAGAAACTAGAATATAAGACACGTTTCCCTTTATTTCACACTCCTTTTTTCATGTTTTCATTGATCGTTTTGAGTGAGTGAATGAGAATTAATGACGTAAATGATCACGAAAGCAGAGAAAAAGATGCTGCTTTGAAGAAACTAGAATATAAGACACTTTCCCTTTATTTCACACTCCTTTTTTCATGTTTTCATTGATCGTTTTGAGTGAGTGAGTGAGAATTAATGACGTAAATGATCACGAAAACAGAGAAAAAGATGCTGCTTTGAAGAAACTAGAATATAAATAAAACACGTTTCCCTTTATTTTACATGATTCCGCACGTTTTCATTGATAGTTTTGAGTGAGAATTAATGATGTAAATGATCACGAAAGCAGAGAAAAAGATGCTGCTTTGAAGAAACTAGAATATAAGACACGTTTCCCTTTATTTCACACTCCTTTTTTCATGTTTTCATTGATCGTTTTGAGTGAGTGAATGAGAATTAATGACGTAAATGATCACGAAAGCAGAGAAAAAGATGCTGCTTTGAAGAAACTAGAATATAAGACACTTTCCCTTTATTTCACACTCCTTTTTTCATGTTTTCATTGATAGTTTTGAGTGAGTGAGTGAGAATTAATGACGTAAATGATCACGAAAGCAGAGAAAAAGATGCTGCTTTGAAGAAACTAGAATATAAGACACGTTTCCCTTTATTTCACACTCCTTTTTTCATGTTTTCATTGATAGTTTTGAGTGAGTGAGTGAGAATTAATGACGTAAATGATCACGAAAACAGAGAAAAAGATGCTGCTTTGAAGAAACTAGAATATAAGACACGTTTCCCTTTATTTCACACTCCTTTTTTCATGTTTTCATTGATCGTTTTGAGTGAGTGAGTGAGAATTAATGACGTAAATGATCACGAAAACAGAGAAAAAGATGCTGCTTTGAAGAAACTAGAATATAAGACACGTTTCCCTTTATTTCACACTCCTTTATTTCATGTTTTCATTGATAGTTTTGAGCGAGTGAGTGAGAATTAATGACGTAAATGATCACGAAAACAGAGAAAAAGATGCTGCTTTGAAGAAACTAGAATATAAGACACGTTTCCCTTTATTTCACACTCCTTTTTTCATGTTTTTATTGATAGTTTGAGTGAGTGAGTGAGAATTAATGACGTAAATGATCACGAAAACAGAGAAAAAGATGCTGCTTTGAAGAAACTAGAATATAAGACACGTTTCCCTTTATTTCACACTCCTTTTTTCATGTTTTCATTGATAGTTTTGAGTGAGTGAATGAGAATTAATGACGTAAATGATCACGAAAGCAGAGAAAAAGATGCTGCTTTGAAGAAACTAGAATATAAGACACTTTCCCTTTATTTCACACTCCTTTTTTCATGTTTTCATTGATAGTTTTGAGTGAGTGAGTGAGAATTAATGACGTAAATGATCACGAAAACAGAGAAAAAGATGCTGCTTTGAAGAAACTAGAATATAAGACACGTTTCCCTTTATTTCACACTCCTTTTTTCATGTTTTCATTGATAGTTTTGAGTGAGTGAGTGAGAATTAATGACGTAAATGATCACGAAAGCAGAGAAAAAGATGCTGCTTTGAAGAAACTAGAATATAAGACACGTTTCCCTTTATTTCACACTCTTTTTTTCATGTTTTTATTGATAGTTTGAGTGAGTGAGTGAGAATTAATGACGTAAATGATCACGAAAACAGAGAAAAAGATGCTGCTTTGAAGAAACTAGAATATAAGACACGTTTCCCTTTATTTCACACTCCTTTTTTCATGTTTTCATTGATAGTTTTGAGTGAGTGAGTGAGAATTAATGACGTAAATGATCACGAAAACAGAGAAAAAGATGCTGCTTTGAAGAAACTAGAATATAAGACACGTTTCCCTTTATTTCACACTCCTTTTTTCATGTTTTCATTGATAGTTTTGAGTGAGTGAGTGAGAATTAATGACGTAAATGATCACGAAAACAGAGAAAAAGATGCTGCTTTGAAGAAACTAGAATATAAGACACGTTTACCTTTATTTCACACTCATTTTTTCCTGTTTTCATTGATAGTTTTGAGTGAGTGAGTGAGAATTAATGACGTAAATGATCACGAAAGCAGAGAAAAAGATGCTGCTTTGAAGAAACTAGAATATAAGACACGTTTCCCTTTATTTCACACTCCTTTTTTCATGTTTTCATTGATCGTTTTGAGTGAGTGAATGAGAATTAATGACGTAAATGATCACGAAAGCAGAGAAAAAGATGCTGCTTTGAAGAAACTAGAATATAAGACACTTTCCCTTTATTTCACACTCCTTTTTTCATGTTTTCATTGATAGTTTTGAGTGAGTGAGTGAGAATTAATGACGTAAATGATCACGAAAGCAGAGAAAAAGATGCTGCTTTGAAGAAACTAGAATATAAGACACGTTTCCCTTTATTTCACACTCCTTTTTTCATGTTTTCATTGATAGTTTTGAGTGAGTGAGTGAGAATTAATGACGTAAATGATCACGAAAACAGAGAAAAAGATGCTGCTTTGAAGAAACTAGAATATAAGACACGTTTCCCTTTATTTCACACTCCTTTTTTCATGTTTTCATTGATCGTTTTGAGTGAGTGAGTGAGAATTAATGACGTAAATGATCACGAAAACAGAGAAAAAGATGCTGCTTTGAAGAAACTAGAATATAAGACACGTTTCCCTTTATTTCACACTCCTTTATTTCATGTTTTCATTGATAGTTTTGAGCGAGTGAGTGAGAATTAATGACGTAAATGATCACGAAAACAGAGAAAAAGATGCTGCTTTGAAGAAACTAGAATATAAGACACGTTTCCCTTTATTTCACACTCCTTTTTTCATGTTTTTATTGATAGTTTGAGTGAGTGAGTGAGAATTAATGACGTAAATGATCACGAAAACAGAGAAAAAGATGCTGCTTTGAAGAAACTAGAATATAAGACACGTTTCCCTTTATTTCACACTCCTTTTTTCATGTTTTCATTGATAGTTTTGAGTGAGTGAGTGAGAATTAATGACGTAAATGATCACGAAAGCAGAGAAAAAGATGCTGCTTTGAAGAAACTAGAATATAAGACACGTTTCCCTTTATTTCACACTCCTTTATTTCATGTTTTCATTGATAGTTTTGAGCGAGTGAGTGAGAATTAATGACGTAAATGATCACGAAAACAGAGAAAAAGATGCTGCTTTGAAGAAACTAGAATATAAGACACGTTTCCCTTTATTTCACACTCCTTTTTTCATGTTTTCATTGATAGTTTTGAGTGAGTGAGTGAGAATTAATGATGTAAATGATCACGAAAACAGAGAAAAAGATGCTGCTTTGAAGAAACTACAATATAAATAAACACGTTTCCCTTTATTTTACATGATTCCGCACGTTTTCATTGATAGTTTTGAGTGAGTGAGTGAGAATTAATGACGTAAATGATCACGAAAACAGAGAAAAAGATGCTGCTTTGAAGAAACTAGAATATAAGACACGTTTCCCTTTATTTCACACTCCTTTTTTCATGTTTTCATTGATAGTTTTGAGTGAGTGAGTGAGAATTAATGATGTAAATGATCACGAAAGCAGAGAAAAAGATGCTGCTTTGAAGAAACTAGAATATAAGACACGTTTCCCTTTATTTCACACTCCTTTTTTCATGTTTTCATTGATAGTTTTGAGTGAGTGAGTGAGAATTAATGACGTAAATGATCACGAAAACAGAGAAAAAGATGCTGCTTTGAAGAAACTAGAATATAAGACACGTTTCCCTTTATTTCACACTCCTTTTTTCATGTTTTCATTGATAGTTTTGAGTGAGTGAGTGAGAATTAATGATGTAAATGATCATGAAAACAGAGAAAAAGATGCTGCTTTGAAGAAACTAGAATATAAGACACGTTTCCCTTTATTTCACACTCCTTTTTTCATGTTTTCATTGATAGTTTTGAGTGAGTGAGTGAGAATTAATGACGTAAATGATCACGAAAGCAGAGAAAAAGATGCTGCTTTGAAGAAACTAGAATATAAGACACGTTTCCCTTTATTTCACACTCATTTTTTCATGTTTTCATTGATAGTTTTAAGTGAGTGAGTGAGAATTAATGATGTAAATGATCACGAAAACAGAGAAAAAGATGCTGCTTTGAAGAAACTTGAATATAAGACACGTTTACCTTTATTTCACACTCCTTTTTTCATGTTTTCATTGATAGTTTTGAGTGAGTGAGTGAGAATTAATGACGTAAATGATCACGAAAACAGAGAAAAAGATGCTGCTTTGAAGAAACTACAATATAAATAAACACGTTTCCCTTTATTTTACATGATTCCGCACGTTTTCATTGATAGTTTTGAGTGAGTGAGTGAGAATTAATGATGTAAATGATCACGAAAACAGAGAAAAAGATGCTGCTTTGAAGAAACTAGAATATAAGACACGTTTACCTTTATTTCACACTCCTTTTTTCCTGTTTTCATTGATAGTTTTGAGTGAGTGAATGAGAATTAATGATGTAAATGATCACGAAAACAGAGAAAAAGATGCTGCTTTGAAGAAACTAGAATATAAGACACGTTTACCTTTATTTCACACTCATTTTTTCCTGTTTTCATTGATAGTTTTGAGTGAGTGAGTGAGAATTAATGACGTAAATGATCACGAAAGCAGAGAAAAAGATGCTGCTTTGAAGAAACTAGAATATAAGACACGTTTCCCTTTATTTCACACTCCTTTTTTCATGTTTTCATTGATCGTTTTGAGTGAGTGAGTGAGAATTAATGACGTAAATGATCACGAAAACAGAGAAAAAGATGCTGCTTTGAAGAAACTAGAATATAAGACACGTTTCCCTTTATTTCACACTCCTTTTTTCATGTTTTCATTGATAGTTTTGAGTGAGTGAGTGAGAATTAATGACGTAAATGATCACGAAAACAGAGAAAAAGATGCTGCTTTGAAGAAACTAGAATATAAGACACGTTTCCCTTTATTTCACACTCCTTTTTTCATGTTTTCATTGATCGTTTTGAGTGAGTGAGTGAGAGTTAATGACGTAAATGATCACGAAAACAGAGAAAAAGATGCTGCTTTGAAGAAACTAGAATATAAGACACGTTTCCCTTTATTTCACACTCCTTTTTTCATGTTTTCATCGATCGTTTTGAGTGAGTGAGTGAGAATTAATGATGTAAATGATCACGAAAACAGAGAAAAAGATGCTGCTTTGAAGAAACTAGAATATAAGACACGTTTCCCTTTATTTCACACTCATTTTTTCATGTTTTCATTGATCGTTTTGAGTGAGTGAGTGAGAATTAATGATGTAAATGATCACGAAAACAGAGAAAAAGATGCTGCTTTGAAGAAACTAGAATATAAGACACGTTTCCCTTTATTTCACACTCCTTTTTTCATGTTTTCATTGATCGTTTTGAGTGAGTGAGTGAGAATTAATGACGTAAATGATCACGAAAACAAGCTTTGAAAGAGAAGGTGTTTCCAAACTTTTGACCTTGACATTTGCCAAGGTGAAAAATAACTGTAACTGCAAAGCAACAAGATGACGGCGCTGAAGGAGAAACGAGAGGACGACGGCGGCGAGTGTTTCAAGTGTCGTGCCGTAAAGAGCGTCCTGGCTTCGGACGGCGAGCACGAGAGGACCGACAACGAGCCGACAGACGCCGGCGTCTTTCAAGTCGGTCTCCAGCCTGGAAAGCGTCTCGTTCCCAACACTGAGCTCACGCATCGAGGCCTGGCAGCGCCGCACGAGCGACAGCAGCCTCGTCACGCCTCGTCACGCCTCGTCACGCCTCGTCACGCCTCGTCACGCCTCGTCACGCCTCGTCACGCCTCGTCACGCCTCGTCACGCCTCGTCACGCCTCGTCACGCCTGGTCACGCCTCGTCACGCCTGGTCACGCCACCGCAGGCGCTTCATGTGGTCGCCACGCTCCGCGGCCATAAACATCAGCGACTCTGCGCTCATCAAAACCGAAAGTGGCGAAAGGCAGCGACATTATCACGGCGAGATTGTTGAGTCATTCATTTTTCTTTGACCTCGTTAAGAGAAAAGTCTTCATCAAGTCACACCCAGTGACTTCACTTCGCTCGTGAAAGAACAAGTTGACGGTTTTTAATCGGTTCAAACGAATTATTAAAAGAGTAGCAGGTGTTTGACGTCAGTTTAACCTCGTGTCGTGTCGGAATTAAATGTTGTTTCCAAGATAAACTAGGGTTCACTTCAGAAGGTCATAGGTCGGGTCAGTGAACCTGTTAGAACTCGACCAGTTCCTCCCGATCTGGGCTGATCCACACATGTTTGAAGTCACATGATCTATTTAAGAAGTAAGAAACGAGTACAAAGATGTTTAAGTTTTAGTCATCATGTCTGAACATAATACTAGTTGTGTAAGAAAATATCAATACACTGTATTTTTTTATTTATTATCTTTAAATTTATGCTTTTAAAACCAAGATTTTACTTTGTTGTTTTCTATGTTTTTTAGCTAAATAAAGTGTGTATAAAATATAATCATTCACAGCGTTTACTCATTTTTGTGTTGCAATTAAACTTCCGGCCTCTAGATGGCAGCTGTCGTTATGTCCTCAACAGCTTAAGAAAGAATGATGACTGAGGACGAGAGGATACAGTGAGTCCAGCAGCTTTCAAAGCTGATGTTTGGACATATTTTGGTTTGAAAACAAATGAAAGTAGTTACGACTTCAAGAGTCATGTGGTCTGTAAATACTACAACACCAGAGTCAAGTACTGGACAATACTACACATATATACTTGTTACTGCACTATCACAACACCAGAGTCAAGTACTGGACAATACTACACATATATACTTGTTACTGCACTATCACAACACCAGAGTCAAGTACTGGACAATACTACACATATATACTTGTTACTACTCTATCACAACACCAGAGTCAAGTACTGGACAATACTACACATATATACTTGTTACTACACTATCACAACACCAGAGTCAAGTACTGGACAATACTACACATATATACTTGTTACTACACTATCACAACACCAGAGTCAAGTACTGGACAATATTACACATATATATACTTGTTACTACACTATCACAACACCAGAGTCAAGTACTGGACAATACTACACATATATACTTGTTACTACACTATCACAACACCAGAGTCAAGTATTGGACAATACTACAAATATATACTTGTTACTACACTATCACAACACCAGAGTCAAGTACTGGACAATACTACACATATATACTTGTTACTGCACTATCACAACACCAGAGTCAAGTACTGGACAATACTACACATATATACTTGTAACTACACTATCACAACACCAGAGTCAAGTACTGGACAATACTACACATATATACTTGTTACTACACTATCACAACACCAGAGTCAAGTACTGGACAATACTACACATATATACTTGTTACTACACTATCACAACACCAGAGTCAAGTACTGGACAATAATACACATATATACTTGTTACTACACTATCACAACACCAGAGTCAAGTACTGGACAATACTACACATATATACTTGTTACTACACTATCACAACACCAGAGTCAAGTACTGGACAATACTACACATATATACTTGTTACTACACTATCACAACACCAGAGTCAAGTACTGGACAATACTACACATATATACTTGTTACTACACTATCACAACACCAGAGTCAAGTCCCGGGGAAATACTACACATATATACTTGTTACTACACTATCACAACAACAGAGTCAAGTACTGGACAATACTACACATATATACTTGTTACTACACTATCACAACACCAGAGTCAAGTACTGGACAATATTACACATATATATACTTGTTACTACACTATCACAACACCAGAGTCAAGTACTGGACAATACTACACATATATACTTGTTACTACACTATCACAACACCAGAGTCAAGTATTGGACAATACTACAAATATATACTTGTTACTACACTATCACAACACCAGAGTCAAGTACTGGACAATACTACACATATATACTTGTTACTGCACTATCACAACACCAGAGTCAAGTACTGGACAATACTACACATATATACTTGTTACTACTCTATCACAACACCAGAGTCAAGTACTGGACAATACTACACATATATACTTGTTACTACACTATCACAACACCAGAGTCAAGTACTGGACAATACTACACATATATACTTGTTACTACACTATCACAACACCAGAGTCAAGTACTGGACAATACTACACATATATACTTGTTACTACACTATCACAACACCAGAGTCAAGTACTGGACAATACTACACATATATACTTGTTACTACACTATCACAACACCAGAGTCAAGTACTGGACAATACTACACATATATACTTGTTACTACACTATCACATCACCAGAGTCAAGTACTGGACAATACTACACATATATACTTGTTACTACACTATCACAACACCAGAGTCAAGTACTGGACAATACTACACATATATACTTGTAACTACACTATCACAACACCAGAGTCAAGTACTGGACAATACTACACATATATACTTGTTACTACACTATCACAACACCAGAGTCAAGTACTGGACAATACTACACATATATACTTGTTACTACACTATCACAACACCAGAGTCAAGTACTGGACAATACTACACATATATACTTGTTACTACACTATCACAACACCAGAGTCAAGTACTGGACAATACTACACATATATACTTGTTACTACACTATCACAACACCAGAGTCAAGTACTGGACAATACTACACATATATACTTGTTACTACACTATCACAACACCAGAGTCAAGTACTGGACAATACTACACATATATACTTTTTACTACACTATCACAACACCAGAGTCAAGTACTGGACAATACTACACATATGTACTTGTTACTACACTATCACAACACCAGAGTCAAGTACTGGACAATACTACACATATATACTTGTTACTACACTATCACAACACCAGAGTCAAGTCCCGGGGAAATACCACATATATACTTGTTACTACACTATCACAACAACAGAGTCAAGTACTGGACAATACTACACATATATACTTGTTACTACACTATCACAACACCAGAGTCAAGTACTGGACAATATTACACATATATATACTTGTTACTACACTATCACAACACCAGAGTCAAGTACTGGACAATACTACACATATATACTTGTTACTACACTATCACAACACCAGAGTCAAGTATTGGACAATACTACAAATATATACTTGTTACTACACTATCACAACACCAGAGTCAAGTACTGGACAATACTACACATATATACTTGTTACTACACTATCATAACACCAGAGTCAAGTACTGGACAATACTACACATATATACTTGTTACTACACTATCACAACACCAGAGTCAAGTACTGGACAATACTACACATATATACTTGTTACTACACTATCACAACACCAGAGTCAAGTACTGGACAATACTACACATATCTACTTGTAACTACACTATCACAACACCAGAGTCAAGTACTGGACAATACTACACATATATACTTGTAACTACACTATCACAACACCAGAGTCAAGTACTGGACAATACTACACATATATCCTTGTTACTACACTATCACAACACCAGAGTCAAGTACTGGACAATACTACACATATATACTTGTTACTACACTATCACAACACCAGAGTCAAGTACTGGACAATACTACACATATATACTTGTTACTACACTATCACAACACCAGAGTCAAGTACTGGACAATACTACACATATATACTTGTTACTACACTATCACAACACCAGAGTCAAGTACTGGACAATACTACACATATATACTTGTTACTACACTATCACAACACCAGAGTCAAGTACTGGACAATACTACACATATATACTTGTTACTACACTATCACAACACCAGAGTCAAGTACTGGACAATACTACACATATATACTTGTTACTACACTATCACAACACCAGAGTCAAGTACTGGACAATACTACACATTTATACTTGTTACTACACTATCACAACACCAGAGTCAAGTACTGGACAATACTACACATATATATACTTGTTACTACACTATCACAACACCAGAGTCAAGTACTGGACAATACTACACATATATACTTGTTACTACTCTATCACAACACCAGAGTCAAGTACTGGACAATAATACACATATATACTTGTTACTACACTATCACAACACCAGAGTCAAGTACTGGACAATACTACACATATATATACTTGTTACTACACTATCACAACACCAGAGTCAAGTACTGGACAATACTACACATATATACTTGTTACTACACTATCACAACACCAGAGTCAAGTACTGGACAATACTACACATATATACTTGTTACTACACTATCACAACACCAGAGTCAAGTACTGGACAATACTACACATTTATACTTGTTACTACACTATCACAACACCAGAGTCAAGTACTGGACAATACTACACATATATATACTTGTTACTACACTATCACAACACCAGAGTCAAGTACTGGACAATACTACACATATATACTTGTTACTACTCTATCACAACACCAGAGTCAAGTACTGGACAATAATACACATATATACTTGTTACTACACTATCACAACACCAGAGTCAAGTACTGGACAATACTACACATATATATACTTGTTACTACACTATCACAACACCAGAATCAAGTACTCGACAATAATACACATATATACTTGTTACTACACTATCACAACACCAGAGTCAAGTACTGGACAATACTACACATATATACTTGTTACTACACTATCACAACACCAGAATCAAGTACTCGACAATAATACACATATATACTTGTTACTACACTATCACAACACCAGAGTCAAGTACTGGACAATACTACACATATATACTTGTTACTACACTATCACAACACCAGAGTCAAGTACTGGACAATACTACACATTTATACTTGTTACTACACTATCACAACACCAGAGTCAAGTACTGGACAATACTACACATATATATACTTGTTACTACACTATCACAACACCAGAGTCAAGTACTGGACAATACTACACATATATACTTGTTACTACTCTATCACAACACCAGAGTCAAGTACTGGACAATAATACACATATATACTTGTTACTACACTATCACAACACCAGAGTCAAGTACTGGACAATACTACACATATATATACTTGTTACTACACTATCACAACACCAGAGTCAAGTACTGGACAATACTACACATATATACTTGTTACTACACTATCACAACACCAGAGTCAAGTACTGGACAATACTACACATATATACTTGTTACTACACTATCACAACACCAGAGTCAAGTACTGGACAATACTACACATTTATACTTGTTACTACACTATCACAACACCAGAGTCAAGTACTGGACAATACTACACATATATATACTTGTTACTACACTATCACAACACCAGAGTCAAGTACTGGACAATACTACACATATATACTTGTTACTACTCTATCACAACACCAGAGTCAAGTACTGGACAATAATACACATATATACTTGTTACTACACTATCACAACACCAGAGTCAAGTACTGGACAATACTACACATATATATACTTGTTACTACACTATCACAACACCAGAATCAAGTACTCGACAATACTACACATTTATACTTGTTACTACACTATCACAACACCAGAGTCAAGTACTGGACAATACTACACATTTATACTTGTTACTACACTATCACAACACCAGAGTCAAGTACTGGACAATACTACACATATATATACTTGTTACTACACTATCACAACACCAGAGTCAAGTACTGGACAATACTACACATATATACTTGTTACTACTCTATCACAACACCAGAGTCAAGTACTGGACAATACTACACATTTATACTTGTTACTACACTATCACAACACCAGAATCAAGTACTGGACAATACTACACATATATACTTGTTACTACTCTATCACAACACCAGAGTCAAGTACTGGACAATACTACACATATATATACTTGTTACTACACTATCACAACACCAGAGTCAAGTACTGGACAATACTACACATTTATACTTGTTACTACACTATCACAACACCAGAGTCAAGTACTGGACAATACTACACATATATATACTTGTTACTACACTATCACAACACCAGAGTCAAGTACTGGACAATACTACACATATATACTTGTTACTACTCTATCACAACACCAGAGTCAAGTACTGGACAATAATACACATATATACTTGTTACTACACTATCACAACACCAGAGTCAAGTACTGGACAATAATACACATATATACTTGTTACTACACTATCACAACACCAGAATCAAGTACTCGACAATAATACACATATATACTTGTTACTACACTATCACAACACCAGAGTCAAGTACTGGACAATACTACGCATATATACTTGTTACTACACTATCACAACACCAGAGTCAAGTACTGGACAATACTACACATATATACTTGTTACTACTCTATCACAACACCAGAGTCAAGTACTGGACAATACTACACATTTATACTTGTTACTACACTATCACAACACCAGAATCAAGTACTGGACAATACTACACATATATACTTGTTACTACTCTATCACAACACCAGAGTCAAGTACTGGACAATACTACACATATATATACTTGTTACTACACTATCACAACACCAGAATCAAGTACTGGACAATACTACACATATATACTTGTTACTACACTATCACAACACCAGAGTCAAGTACTGGACAATACTACACATTTATACTTGTTACTACACTATCACAACACCAGAGTCAAGTACTGGACAATACTACACATATATATACTTGTTACTACACTATCACAACACCAGAGTCAAGTACTGGACAATACTACACATATATACTTGTTACTACTCTATCACAACACCAGAGTCAAGTACTGGACAATAATACACATATATACTTGTTACTACACTATCACAACACCAGAGTCAAGTACTGGACAATACTACACATATATACTTGTTACTACTCTATCACAACACCAGAGTCAAGTACTGGACAATAATACACATATATACTTGTTACTACACTATCACAACACCAGAGTCAAGTACTGGACAATAATACACATATATACTTGTTACTACACTATCACAACACCAGAATCAAGTACTCGACAATAATACACATATATACTTGTTACTACACTATCACAACACCAGAGTCAAGTACTGGACAATACTACGCATATATACTTGTTACTACACTATCACAACACCAGAGTCAAGTACTGGACAATACTACACATATATACTTGTTACTACTCTATCACAACACCAGAGTCAAGTACTGGACAATACTACACATTTATACTTGTTACTACACTATCACAACACCAGAATCAAGTACTGGACAATACTACACATATATACTTGTTACTACTCTATCACAACACCAGAGTCAAGTACTGGACAATACTACACATATATATACTTGTTACTACACTATCACAACACCAGAATCAAGTACTGGACAATACTACACATATATACTTGTTACTACACTATCACAACACCAGAGTCAAGTACTGGACAATACTACACATTTATACTTGTTACTACACTATCACAACACCAGAGTCAAGTACTGGACAATACTACACATATATATACTTGTTACTACACTATCACAACACCAGAGTCAAGTACTGGACAATACTACACATATATACTTGTTACTACTCTATCACAACACCAGAGTCAAGTACTGGACAATAATACACATATATACTTGTTACTACACTATCACAACACCAGAGTCAAGTACTGGACAATAATACACATATATACTTGTTACTACACTATCACAACACCAGAATCAAGTACTCGACAATAATACACATATATACTTGTTACTACACTATCACAACACCAGAGTCAAGTACTGGACAATACTACACATATATACTTGTTACTACACTATCACAACACCAGAGTCAAGTACTGGACAATACTACACATATATACTTGTTACTACACTATCACAACACCAGAGTCAAGTACTGGACAATACTACATATATCAACAGATACTTATAGATAGAACAGTAAAACTTGTAACCTACTGTCTGCACAAAAGCACTGGAGCCATAAAGAACTAACTAGTTATTAACTTTAATGATTTTGTGAAACACGTCTGACTTCATCACTGTTTGACTCGCGGTGAATAATCTGAAGAAACGCAGCATAAGTTCCACGACGGTGACGCAGCAGCAGCTCGACCTTCTCAGGTCAACTCGTGTTGGATGTGAACATATGTGACAGAAGTGCAGCATTAGACAGACTTACTGGCAGCGCCGCCAATGTTTATGCTCGGACCCCACAATGATAACAGTGTTTGTCACAAGCTTTTCGCATTTTGTCTGTTTTTGTTCCACCGTTTTCCCCGGAATTGATGTTTCTGGCTTCGTCCGCCGACCGAGGCCAACCCACACCCAAGAGCCACGCATAATTGTCGGTTGATGTGAGCAGCGGCGCGAGCACGTGAGCGAGGCTAAAGATACACCATCACGCCTGGGATACAGATTTAATGTTTCAATAAACTCCACGGACCACTAAGAGCTACTTTAAACTTTATGAATGGCAGGCTTGACGGGGGCCCTCGCGAATGATTGGTGGAGAAATTACAGGGTCCCGAAAACAAACATGGAGCCGGAAGTGTAAAAGTAACTGGAAAACGAGGGGTGGGAGGTCAGCGGAGACGTTAAACATTGACATGATCTCAGGTAGAAGGTTATGATTAAAGGCATGTGAGCTTTATCTTAAGCTGCGTCGCCCCAAAATACTTCAGGGTGTTTGAGTCCGTGACCGCGAGACTTCTGCTGTGTCATTAAGTCGCCGCGTAAAAAAGAATAGTTGGAAATTAGCGTGAGATGTTATCGCCTCGCGACGCTCCAGGAACGCAGGAACTCGCTGGTTTTCTCCCGACGAGGCGAAGCTTAATCGTCGTGATTTAAACGGCTTTAAATGCGACTTCAGAGACGCCGACGGGTCTTTTTTTTTCTTCAGGAGTGGATTATTCTCCTCGCACACTCGCTCTAATTTCACGAAAACAAAGACTTATCCTGTAATCCGTGGTGTGGTAGAAGTCGTCAAGTTTAGAGGAGTCCCTCCCTCCAACAAACCCCTTGACTGCACGATCATTTAGAGGAATCAAAGTTGAATAAAAGCGCCTTAATGGGATTTGGCGTGCGTAAGTGTAGGGGTGCAGGCCTGTATTTAGGGATAATGACTAATCCTCCACATCAAGCCTGTGAAAATGTCAGGTTTCGGCGCCGTTTCACAATCAAGCGCCGACAAAAGCCGGTGTGTTTGCGAGAGACGGCGCCCGGCGATCTTCGAGCGACGGTAAGTATCACATGTCGACGCTCATGATGAATCTGTCTCGATGCGAGTGAAGCGACAGCGTTTACGTCACTGTGTGGACGGAACACAGGACATCCTGCACACTGTGTCCGAGACAATGCTCGGGTCGAGGCCCGTGTGGTTCTGCGGTCCGGGTCAGCGGGTGGATGGAGGCCGTGTGGGCTGATGCTGCGAGCGGAGCCAGAAACAGAAGCGTAATTATGTGGAACTTTCCACATTATATCAGCAAATAAACAACAAATACATGTTGCTCTCTAGTAAAACTGCAGTTTGGATCCGTCTCCCTCCGAAGATACTTTCTGTCCAACGGCTTGTTAACTCTTCACAGCAGCCACTGAGGATCCAAGAGTTATTTCTGCAGAAAAGTTGCAAGATTGCAATTGTGTTACCTTGTGAAAGGACCTTCTGGCCACAAAGAAGGCGTCGGCCTCTGAAGACAAATGCAAACCTTTAGCTTAGCAGCCATCTTTGGAAACTTCTCTCTTTATAAGACGTTGAAACAAACAAGTCAATAAAGACAACTATTGGGGAACAAACATACATCGATGAGGGAACATCTGGTGAGATGTTGGAGTCTCTGGTTCTGATATCACTGATGTCCCAGAATACTGAAGTGTGAAGCTAGCAAACAGACCTACTGTTGTGCTGTGTCTCAAATCGCATACTAATCTTAGTATGCTAGAAGTTAGTATGCATCAGTTTAGTATGCATACTAACTAGTACGCAAATTCTCCACAGATAGTATGTCTCAAATCAAACTCTGCTGCTACACACTAACCGGAAATCACATGACAGCTTCTTCTTCTACTTCTATTTAACGATGTTTCAAGCAGCTGTTTGAACGCTATCACCACCTGCTGGCAGCACGTATTGCAACTTTAGAAAAAGAAATAAAGAAAAAATATGAGAATCTAAATAATCGCGAGATATTTAAGCTGGTATCAGCAGCGAAGACGTGTTTATCCTCCTACTGCTGCGGAAAATACACATTTAAGTATATGAATATATATGCATTTATATATGACGTAACTTCCGTTTAAAACGTCACTAAAATGGCGGCTGTTTAGTGTGGTTAGTGTCCATCGAACCATGCTAGTTTTGTGGGCGTGTTAGTATGCCAATTTAGTATGCATGGCGCACTAAATTTCGCATACTAAGAATTGAGACACACTAACGTACTAAAAATACTAACTTTTAGTACGTTAGTATGTGATTTGAGACACAGCATATGTCTAGATCAGGGGTCGGGAACCTATGGCTCGCGAGCCAGGTGTGGCTCTTTTGATGATTACATCTGGCTCGCAGATTTCGGCTTTTCAGATAAAACATAAAATATTATCACTTGTTTCAGGGGCGGACAATACGTCGATCGATCGCGAAGCTGTTGCGAGTAGATCGCGTGATTTAATAAAATATGATATAAGAAAATAGTAAAGAGAGCTCTGATTGGCTGCTGTGCATGTCAATCAAATGGTTATTGCGCCGATTGGTGGAAAATTTGATTGACATGCACAGCAGCCAATCAGAGCTCCTGCCTCTTCCACTGAACGCACGGAAAAGATCATATGAATCGAGAATAAAAAGAGCAAAACGTGCGACAGTCATTTTACGCAATTCAGAAAAACGATATAGAATTATAAGCTTGTTTTTTTAAAATAATATATCGAACAAAATAATGCGCGTTTGATCGCTTCAGGTTCTTCTCTAGAGTCACAGAAACATGACGTCACTTCAGGTTCTTCTCTAGAGTCACAGAAACATGACGTCACTTCAGGTTCTTCTCTAGAGTCACAGAAACATGACGTCACTTCAGGTTCTTCTCTAGAGTCACAGAAACATGACGTCACTTCAGGTTCTTCTCTAGAGTCACAGAAACATGACGTCACTTCAGGTTCTTCTCTAGAGTCACAGAAACATGACGTCACTTCAGGTTCTTCTCTAGAGTCACAGAAACATGACGTCACTTCAGGTTCTTCTCTAGAGTCACAGAAACATGACGTCACTTCAGGTTCTTCTCTAGAGTCACAGAAACATGACGTCACTTCAGGCTCTTCTCTAGAGTCACAGAAACATGACGTCACTTCAGGCTCTTCTCTAGAGTCACAGAAACATGACGTCACTTCAGGTTCTTCTCTAGAGTCACAGAAACATGACGTCACTTCAGGCTCTTCTCTAGAGTCACAGAAACATGACGTCACTTCAGGTTCTTCTCTAGAGTCACAGAAACATGACGTCACTTCAGGTTCTTCTCTAGAGTCACAGAAACATGATGTCACTTCAGGCTCTTCTCTAGAGTCACAGAAACATGACGTCACTTCAGGTTCTTCTCTAGAGTCACAGAAACATGACGTCACTTCAGGCTCTTCTCTAGAGTCACAGAAACATGATGTCACTTCAGGTTCTTCTCTAGAGTCACAGAAACATGACGTCACTTCAGGTTCTTCTCTACGAGAGTCACAGTAACATGACGTCACTTCAGGTTCTTCTCTAGAGTCACAGTAACATGATGTCACTTCAGGTTCTTCTCTAGAGTCACAGAAACATGACGTCACTTCAGGTTCTTCTCTAGAGTCACAGAAACATGACGTCACTTCAGGTTCTTCTCTAGAGTCACAGTAACATGAAGTCACTTCAGGTTCTTCTCTAGAGTCACAGAAACATGACGTCACTTCAGGTTCTTCTCTAGAGTCACAGAAACATGACGTCACTTCAGGTTCTTCTCTAGAGTCACAGTAACATGAAGTCACTTCAGGTTCTTCTCTAGAGTCACAGAAACATGACGTCACTTCAGGCTCTTCTCTAGAGTCACAGAAACATGACGTCACTTCAGGTTCTTCTCTAGAGTCACAGAAACATGACGTCACTTCAGGTTCTTCTCTAGAGTCACAGTAACATGACGTCACTTCAGGTTCTTCTCTAGAGTCACAGTAACATGATGTCACTTCAGGTTCTTCTCTAGAGTCACAGAAACATGAAGTCACTTCAGGTTCTTCTCTAGAGTCACAGAAACATGACGTCACTTCAGGTTCTTCTCTAGAGTCACAGAAACATGACGTCACTTCAGGTTCTTCTCTAGAGTCACAGAAACATGACGTCACTTCAGGTTCTTCTCTAGAGTCACAGTAACATGATGTCACTTCAGGTTCTTCTCTAGAGTCACAGAAACATGACGTCACTTCAGGTTCTTCTCTAGAGTCACAGAAACATGACGTCACTTCAGGTTCTTCTCTAGAGTCACAGAAACATGACGTCACTTCAGGTTCTTCTCTAGAGTCACAGAAACATGACGTCACTTCAGGTTCTTCTCTAGAGTCACAGAAACATGACGTCACTTCAGTTTCTTCTCTAGAGTCACAGAAACATGACGTCACTTCAGGTTCTTCTCTAGAGTCACAGAAACATGACGTCACTTCAGGTTCTTCTCTAGAGTCACAGAAACATGACGTCACTTCAGGTTCTTCTCTAGAGTCACAGAAACATGACGTCAGGTCCATCAAAGTTAAGCTGCAGGTTCAATGAAAGCAACAAATGCTGGTTTTCCTTTTGTGATCGAGTCCTTAAAACACACTTGTATTAATACAACATCACATGATGACTATTTGTAAATGACCTTTATCTCACGAATGTAATAAGAATACGCAGAAACACAAACACGTTACACAGGTGCAGGTGAGACACATTCTAATGACGTCAGAGACGATCAGACAAAGCGATGATGATGTGAAGTTACTGGTTAACAGTTTTATTCTCGTTAAACTTCATCTGAAATGTAATTAATCCACTTGTGTGATTCATATCAGACATGTTTAAAATTAACAAATATAAACTGTTAGTTTGAATTCATGTTTTCATTTGTTTTTGTTTTTTCATGATCACAGAAATGGAGAAATTTTAGTCTTGTGCTTCATTTGAATATGATGGACATATTGAAATGGAGGCATGGAAAGGGATGAACCCGTCTGAATTCTTTGTTGATTTTGATGAACCAAGGAAAAGGGCTTGAATTCGTGTCAAGCACAGATTCTTACATCTGAATATTATTTATATGGCTCTCACTGAAATAAATTTCCAAATATTTTGCTTTCATGGCTCTCTGAGTCAAAAAGGTTCCCGACCCCTGATCTAAATGGTAGTTAGAATCTGCTCCTTTATGACTTTGGTTCGTGAGGACAATCCGTATGAAAAACTAGAATCTTTTCTATTTTCCGATGAGCCTTTAACCCGTGTCTCGTGTCTCGTCCAGTCTTCGCCTGTCGTGACCACATATGTGCGTAGTATTGTGACGTCACCCGTCTGTTACTGAAGCATCGTTTTGAAGAGCCTCCATGATCGTGGCCATCTTTAAAATGGAGTGTTTAGCCAGGCTACGGCGTCGGGGTGAATTATGTCGGGGTGATTAAACCATTTGGTTATTTAGTGGAGACAGTCCAGTCGGACACGCCTCCTTATTATGCAAGTTCTTTAAAAACATACCTAACGTGTACGAAGGTTTTGTTGATCAAAGATGAATCCTTAACCCTCGTGTGGTTACTGGACGAAGCTCTTCAGGATTGGTCAGACATTGAACGTTTCATCTTTCACTTCTTCTCAACAACAACAAGAACCTTCAAACCTGACTCAGTTAAATACTAAGTTGTTGCCTCGACAAGAATCCGTTTGTTTGTTGAACTGGACGCTGCAGAAGTCCGATGATGACCCAGCGAGGAATTCTGCATCAATACTGTCGCGCAATTACTGTCATCTTCGATCATCCCGGCGAGACGTTCGAAACTCTCCCTCCTACACCACCATCTCAGCCAAGTGTCTACTAGGCCTTGTGGGTATTTGTTAAGAAAAGCAACTGGGAATTAAGTTTAGGAGGAAACTGGTAAATTACAAGTCTTTTGTACGAAAACAGCTAATCGTTACGAGAAGGTAGCGTTTATGTGAAGCGAGCAGACACGAGCGTCCAGCCGGAATGTTCTATTCGCGTCCACCTCTCCGTGGATAGTCAACCCCGCTTCCACTCGTGATGAGGCCATCAAAGAGGAGCCGCGGGGGGTCCAGACGGGTTTCCTTTTCTGTTCTTCTAAACACGGGGAACAATGAGTGTCCTGATGTCTTCAACTCCAGCCAAGTTGTCCTAAACACAGCGAGTGTGAGTCACGGCGCTCTGTAATTCCAGCTCGCTGCAGCCGTCTCCAATGACCACTGCTGCAGACCTGCTAACCCTCCTCATCCGCATGGAAAGCTTTCCTTTCCCCCTCAACACCATCATTGCCGAGTCACTTTCCCTTCAATTGCAGCGTGTACAGGTTTAGCTCCAATGACAGCCTTCTGGAAGATCTTTTCTGGGCCAGGCCTGATGACTATTTTCAGTCTCTGACCTTCTTTTCCGACAAAGAGCCTTCGTTAATCTCCGTTCTAATGCCTGAAATCTCCTCTTTTCCCAGCAGAGCAAAGCGCCTGCAAATACCCATGATGTACGGTGAATCTAAAGCTTTTAAATGTATGTCTGCGACTTAGAGGTGGACATGACGTGACACCTTCAAAGAGGTCCGGAACCAGGTCAAGTCGAACCGTGTCTCCCAGAGTCTGGAGGTGTTGCGGTGTTTATGCAGCTCCAGCTGTATTTCGCTGGCGCTGCCAAAGCTGTAGGTGGAAATTTTGGAAATAGTTTCTGCTTATCTGATGCCAGACAAACAGGTGGACTCAAGTCTGGAAAGTCCCGCAGAAATAGAGGTCATTTTCATAAGTGGCCTTGAAATGTGTTTTCAGCCCAGGATCGTGACTGAGGCGCCGTCTGACGACCAAATGTCACAAGAAATGTCATTTTATTTTAAATTTGTCTTCGAATTTGAGTAAAATCATTAGAAGAATGAATCCCTGTGGAACTTTAGAAATGATTTTTTTTTATCTTCTTAACTTCTTAAAGATGCAGTTTCTAGACGCATCAGCTTAGACCACTGTCATGGTCCGGGACCCAGGACCAGGACAAGACCATGACTACAGAATGTTGAGCCCCAGGACCAGGAGACCATGCGTGTTTGAGCGTTGAGATCAAGATGATCCTGAAACGACACCAGCAGTTCCACTTAAATCACGTGAAAAAAACAAAAGTAAAAGGCCTTGTGGTACCTGAGAGGTGATCGATTCATTAATGAACAGCTTCTTCAGGAAGTCGTGGTCAAAACAATCAATAATGAACTTTGTATGAAACGATTCATTTGGATCATTTAGCTTTTCTTCTTCTGGTAGAAACTCCTTCGTTCTGCAGAAACCTAAAAATGGCTGCCCTCGGGCCGTCGACTGAATTAACATCTCCGCGTCTAACGTCCTCTAGTTGGAGTTGCCAGCAGCAGAAGCGTCCGGCGCTCGGGCATGTAACCACCAGGCTAACAAGCAGTTATCACACCGAGTCCACGCTCATGTCGTGAGCCTGAAGGTAGCATCTGGACGCTGAAGGCATTCGTAATGAAAAGGAGAACTATCGTGGAGGACAATTTGGGAAACAATCCTGGATCAGTGTGTGTTGGTTAGTCTTGATACGAGCCTGAGAGACTTTAAGTGAAGTTAACTGTGCAATTTGGTGAACATGCAGGGAGAGCCTGAGGCGGTGAGCGCAGCGAGAAGACGGAATTACATTTTCCAATTGAGTGCATGGAGTGCAGAGTTAGCTGGTGTCAGCCGAGGTGAAGTGTGTTCTGACGGGAGCTCGTGGCCTTTTGTGCAATTAAAACGAGTGGAATGTCGGGAATAAAAGTTATTTTTCTTTCCATGTAAACCTGACGAGATAACTCCAGGTATGACCTTCTGATATCCTGAAGTATGACCTCTTGTGTAGATCCACGACCACGACTCACAGGATCGTTTATGGACATTTGTTGAGTCCAGCTGATGAACGGAGATGTCATCGTCCAGGTCCTTCTATCTGGATTTCTTCTCATCCCAAACTGAAGTACCAGGAATATATTTGTGTGAGGAAAGGAAGAATAAATACATCACACGAGTACATGACTCTGTTCCCTCAACAGCTAAAGTCATGTTGGGCTTGTGAAAAATCCAGAATTTGGAATTTTAGTTAAATGAGCTGAAGTTGGATTTGGGATAAAGTAATATGGGATTTGAAGATAAAGTAAGTAAGTAAGTAATATTTATTTATATAGCGCTTTTCCAGACCAGGGTCACAAAGCGCTTAAACAAACAAAACAATACTCAAAAAAGTACATACTTTAAAGATCAAGATAATACTGAGAACAACACAGGAGTTCCAGAAAATCAAGGAAAAGCCTGAACAAATAGAAACGTCTTAAGATGTTTCTTAAAGTCACCCAAATAAATAAAGTCACCCAAAATTCAAACTTGAATAATTTTCTATTCGCCCTCATCTCGACTAAGAGTTTGGTTATTTTTCAGACTAATCTGTTCTTTTTAGTGTTATAGACAAACATGTTTGTTCATTTTAATGTAGCGACCAGAGCTCAGTTACACCGTCTACACTGGAAACACTCGTGATAGTTTCTTGTAGCATGTCGGCCTTTAAGATTCTACTCCAAACAAGCTTAAAATAGATAAATAAACTTTATTGATCCCTCCAGAGATCTACTTCTGGAAATTGTTTCTGGAAGTCTGGAAAATACAAACGTATTTACGTTTTATTCTGAAGAAAATCTGTCAAGTGGAAACTTCAATCCAAGACGGACGTTACAGTCGAGCAGTTTGAAGGTCTTTAGATGTTTTTAAGTGTCTTTTTGGACAAAGACGAAGACAACTGAGCTCCAGTCGCTACATTAAAATGAACAAACATGTTTGTTTATAAGTCTAAAAAGAACAGATTACTCTAAAAATAATCAACATTAGTCGACATGAGTGACGTTTTGATGTAACCTTTAAAAACACTACAGCTCTGATGAAGTGGTTAAAAGAGAGACTTTGAAGAACAAAGATTTGACCTAAAAGGCCTTTTAGGTCAAATCTCCTTTATCAAAAACTTTACTAAAGTTCTTCCTGGAAACAAGAGCAGACATCATGTCATTAAATTGTCTCATTTTTTTATTTGTATTCTACTTCCAGTTCGACTACTTGAATTTGTGGATTTGATTTGGTTTAATTTCTCAAACTCAACAAAAACGAGACGAGGCTCGACTGTGTTTTCTCTCCGTCAGCCTCTGAAATGAAACTTTCACTCCGAGTGAAGCCTCTCGCTTGATCCCGTTCATTCCTGAGACGTCATTAAAACGAAGCTAATTATATTCCCCGCCTCCACGCGCAAGCTATACTTTCAGCCTCCATTATCTCGCTCCGGGTTTGACGAGCGTGAAACACCCTCTTAAATGAAAGCTGGGAAGTGAGCTTCGGTCTGACATGACGCTCCAGAGATCTTCTGCTGACCAGGGACCTTCGTTTCGCTGCCAGATGATGTGTTTCCAGCATGTTCAGGACGACAGAACATTTCTTGATGAGTGTTTACGACTGTCGCTCTGCTCTCACGGATACAACTGTAAAAAAAACTTGTTAAAATAGCGACGGAACTTTATTTACTTTGCAATTAAGTTCAAATATAAAAGCGAGACCCGCTCCACTGTTCAAGAGAACTCGAGACCAAACATCAATCAAATGTTCTTCATGCAGAACCAGAACTGTTGAAACCTTCAGGCGGTCGCTGAGCCTCAGGACTGGAACGAATCTTTTATGGATTCAAGAGAGACGTCGTCTGTTGCCATGGTGTTGTTGTTTAGAAGAATTCTTTATTTGAGATGCTGCTGACTCCACAGTGGTGAGTCTTCGAGTCGCAGCTCGATCTCGTGAAGTCATCGTCTCGCTCAGGATGGACTCCAGTCCACAGTCAAGTCCTCAGAAGACCACCTTGACTTTGATCTAGTTTTCATGATGATCTGTTGTTCAGATTCATTCATGATCTCAAGACTAAATAGTGAGGCAGAGACACATCATGTCTCCAGCCTTGTCTTCTCTGTGGCCAACCTCAGTCTCACAAACACCACTCGAAGTGTTTATTTCTTCACTTCATTTTGTTTTCTGCTTTCATTTTGACAGAAAAGAAAAGAACACAATGAAGTACAACAATAAGATTTTTCTGAATCTAAACGTGCACTAAACACAAATACAAACACTTTTGATTTTGCTCCCATTTTGTCATGAGATGAACTCGTCGTTTCTCTACCATGAGATGTTTCAGAGACTTTGGCTCGACATCCAACCACAGACCAGGTGTCACCTCACCACACAGAACCTCCACATCCAGCATGTTCACCTCCAACGTCGATGCTTCTCAGTTTTCGTCACTACTGTCAGAACCGGTGACTTCGTGGTACCATTTATGCATTAAAACCTCCAGTGACTACGATGAAGGCACGTTCTCGGTGATGGATCACTTTCCTAGAACTCGTCCAGAACACACTGTCACTGTGACTGTTTTCGTCGCACAAAGTTACGAAAGTTGATCCAGAACCATTGGTCACTGTTGACATCTTTCAACATCAACCTGGAGATACACTTCAGAAGCTACACACATGGTTACACAAAGGTTGTGTGATCATGTCAGAGTTGAACTTCTAGTGAGCAATAAAAGTTAAGTTTCTGTTTTTACGGACGGATATCTATATAGTTTATCTTGTGCTGTGTCTCAAATCACACACTTGTGTACTCAAAGTTAGTATTTTTAGTGCATAAGTGCGTCTCAATTCTTAGTATGTAAATATAGTGCTCCATACACACTAGATTTTCACTAAAACGCCCACAAAACTGAGTATGAATCGATGGACACTTTCTACACTAAACGGCTCCATCTTAGTGACAAAACGTTTCTATTTGTTCAGGCTTTTCCTTGATTTTCTGGAACTCCTGTGTTGTTCTCAGTATTATCTTGATCTTTAAAGTATGTACTTTATTGAGTATTGTTTTGATTGTTTAAGCGCTTTGTGACCCTGGTCTCGAAAAGCGCTATATAAATAAATATTACTTACTTACTTACTTACTTACACTAAACGGCTCCATCTTAGTGACGTCATATATATATATGCATATACATATTCATATGCGTACAGCTGTATTTTCAGCAGCAGTACGAGGATAAACACGGTTTCGCTGCTGATACCAGCTTAAATATCTCACCAATATTTCGATTCTCATATTTTTTCTTTATTTCTATTTCCAAACTTGCAAAACGTGCTGCCAGCAGGTGGCGATAGCGATAGAAGAAGCTGTCGCGTCATTTCCTGTTAGTGTGTAGCAGCAGAGTTTGATTTGAGACATACTATCTGTGGAGGATTAGTTACTAGTTAGTACGTACACTATCCTGATGATACTAACTTCTAGTATACTAAGAGAAGTATGTTTGAGACGTGCTATCTGTGGAGGATTAGTTACTAGTTAGTACGTACACTATCCTGATGATACTAACTTCTAGTATACTAAGAGAAGTATGTTTGAGACATACTATCTGTGGAGGATTAGTTACTAGTTAGTAAGTACACTATCCTGATGATACTAACTTCTAGTGTACTAAGAGAAGTATGTTTGAGACATACTATCTGTGGAGAATTAATTACTAGTTAGTACGTACACTATCCTGATGATACTAACTTCTAGTATACTAAGAGAAGTATGTTTGAGACATACTATCTGTGGAGAATTAGTTACTAGTTAGTACGTACACTATCCTGATGATACTAACTTCTAGTATACTAAGAGAAGTATGTTTGAGACATACTATCTGTGGAGGATTAGTTACTAGTTAGTACGTACACTATCCTGATGCATACTAACTTCTAGTATACTAAGAGAAGTAGGTTTGAAACATACTATCTGTGGAGGATTAGTTACTAGTTAGTACGTACACTATCCTGATGCATACTAACTTCTAGTATACTAAGAGAAGTAGGTTTGAAACATACTATCTGTGGAGGATTAGTTACTAGTTAGTACGTACACTATCCTGATGCATACTAACTTCTAGTATACTAAGAGAAGTATGTTTGAGACATACTATCTGTGGAGGATTAGTTACTAGTTAGTACGTACACTATCCTGATGCATACTAACTTCTAGTATACTAAGAGAAGTATGTTTGAGACATACTATCTGTGGAGGATTAGTTACTAGTTAGTACGTACACTATCCTGATGCATACTAACTTCTAGTGTACTAAGAGAAGTATGTTTGAGACATACTATCTGTGGAGGATTAGTTACTAGTTAGTACGTACACTATCCTGATGCATACTAACTTCTAGTGTACTAAGAGAAGTATGTTTGAGACACAGCATTGGTTACGACTGACAATGTTCCTCTGGTTGGTTACGTCTCTCTGGTCGCATTTATATCCAGGAAAATACAAATAATCTGGGTCATGATGTCATCATGTTTTTGAGTGAACTTTCAATAAAAATCTAGGGGTTCGGCCTCCGCGACCTTGACGTTGACGCATCAGTCTTCGCCGCGAAGCTTCGATTTCGTTGCGACATCCGTCAATCACCGTGTGGGTGTTTACGGCGACAGCTAGACCGACGGCGTCTTCACCTCCGCCGGGGCTGTTGGGACATTTTTAAGTGGCGGGCCGTCGCTTGCGGTGCCGAGGGTGTGTTCTTCTGAGGGGGGCTCTGGTGTTTTTCGTGTCTAATTATGCACAATCCTGAGCACGCCGCCTTCCCAGCGTACAGTAGGAGCAGATCTCGGGGCACGAGCTCTGTCATTAGCCGCCACATCACACGCCACCGTGGCTGATAAAATGTAGGAATCATCAGGAGGCCCCGGGAGAGCGAACCAGAGTCGCTGTCAGAACTTTATTTTGGTTGGTTTTACGAGGAGCTGCTGTAGTGGCCGCAATGGTTGTCATCAAACTGAAATGAATCGTAAATCATTCGTTTTCTTATCTACGCGTGGCACAGATGTTACGTAGTCATAGTCCTGGTTGCGTTTGTGTCTTTGTGTCCTTGAGCAACACACTGACCTGCCCCTACAAGTGACCTGTAGTTATTTACACGTCTTTAACTGCAGAACTTCACTTCCTCCTCTTCAGGTACAGCTGCAGCTATTCTGGGCAATAAATCATTCCTGTGCAATAATTCTTTAGCATAATGAAGTTTTTTACTGTAGGCTTCGTACTACTTTGATTATGGTGTTGTTGGTCAGTGTTTCGGTGATGTGTGTAGTTGATGTTGTGCTTGGTTTCGCTCTTCTTCGTTTGTTTTGGTGTTCTGTCTCCGTCTTTGTCCCTGTTAAATGTTTTCGTTCTGCTGCACGTGTGAATTAAACTTTCAATGAAGTCTAATCTAATCTTATTAATTGAAGGCTCTGTAGGTTTTTTGTCTTTGATCAAAAGTCAGGGTGTCCCCCGTCTCTCGCCCTGGGTAGCTTGGTCAACACATGGTTGAGGTTGTGATTCAGTAGCTCGAGAGAGAGAGCGCAGACCGCGGCCAAGCAGCTCGTTTGTTTCAAACATATTGAGATTTTTGTTAAATTTTAAGTTAAAACTTTGTTTCTTTTACATTTGAGATCCTTTTTTCATGCCTGATAGCGATGAGCTCAATGGTCCAGCAGGTGGCAGTAGTATTTCTTAACTGACTAACTTTAAATGCTTTGATCTTAGCATCAATTTAAGAAAATCTCTTCCTCAGACGACTTGAGACGCAACAGTCTTGACCAGCAACTCAAGTAACCCTGTTATTTTATCGCTGATATTTTGTGAATGTAAATGAAGGTCTGAGGTCCCGGATCAACACTGGGCTACTGTGGACGGCTGTCAATCAAAAGGTTATATTTATAATTCCTGACCAAGAGTTCTGACCTCACGTCCAGGGATAGCTAATGGGAAGCCAGTGAGAAAAATATACGTTGGTCCAGGAAGTGAAGGACGAGGAGCTCCGAGAGAGAACGTATGGAAGTCTGAGAGCAGCAGGGCTGGGTGGGTGTCTGTGGTCGTGGTCCCTGCCTAGGCTGTCTCCAGTGGGCCACCCTTCCCAGCTCTCCCGGTGGCGAGCGTCCAAACCCCAAGGTAGCCAGCCCCGCAAATGAGAGCACTGGAGGTTTTTAAAAAAAGCCGTGTTTGATCATCCTCCCCGGCTATTTATTCCCGTGCTTGTTCAGCTATATAGAATTTGTGTTTCGGGGGGAAAGTGGGAATTAAAGTTCAATCATTTAGGTTTTCCACTACCTTACCATAAGTGCTGCCCTGAGAGTTGCAAGTCAAGATTTTCCTTGTCTCGCGTCGACCACACGGGGACAGAAAATTGTCATAGAAGACGTGATTCAGGATCATTTGTGGTTTCTACTATAAATATGAAAATGACGGAAAAGAAAAGACGTAAAGTCGAATGACTTTTATCGGCATTTTGAGTTCAGGATTGATGTTGGATCGGGTTCGAGTTTTTATTTACCTGTGTGACCACAACATTAACAGGCTCAGAGACAGTGTTTCTATATGAAGTTTTCTTCAGCGACCACAAGATAAAACCACAAACTGACGCAACAAAATGCTGGTACTTGGAAATGGCGAAACTGAAATCGTTTTAACTGAATTAAAGTCAGAAAGAATCTCTTTAAACGTCTGTGTTTCCGCTTTAAATGTAATTGTTCCCAGTTAATGCATTCAAAGAGCTTTTCAGAGAGAAAAACATTTGTTACCTGAAAATATTGGCCCCTGGGTCTGTTTCTGCTGTGATCAATCGAGAGGAAATGCTAAAATGAAGTTATTTACTGCATTTGAGCATCATTTATTTATAACTTTATCGTGTTTTATAAAAAGAAGCATCGTCTGTGTCTAGTGACGTATATTTAACAGCAGTGCAGTAACACCTTTCTAACACTGGGGGGAGCCAGAAACAATATATTCCACTTCCATGTGGTGCTTTAACAGGAAGTGACATCATGCTTTCCAACTTTATTGAAGTACTCTTCATCAGAATCAACTTTTTTTGAATAATATTAAAAGCAATAACATCCATTAAACGGTATCATCTTTATCAAGTGATGTCGTTTAATTTCACTTTATTTCATGTTTTTTCAGTGGCAGCTGGTGAGAAATACTCTAGGTGGCGCTCTTTTCCAGTACATTTCTCTGTCTGTACCATTGTAAGAATCCGCTGAATGGTCTTATATTAAACTAAGACAATATTAATTACATGTAGAAATCAACAGATTGACAGATATTGATAAATAATAATGTTTATTACACTTCTTGTTAAGATGAAAATGCATTTTAATTAAACTATAACATACATCAAACAAAATAAAACAAATAATTTAAAGAAACTAAAGGAAAGTTAATTACAAACTGTCCTGTTAACCAGAACTTACAACAAATAATAGTGACCTCGGATATGAGGAATGATGACATAAACCAAGATTATAGTCGAACGGGAATCAATGCAAATATAGTTTATTAGTGTGAAGACTGTTCTTTTTATTTGCACTTTCGTTCTTCATATTTGAACTTTGTCATCCCTTAAACTTTGTTCTTTATATTAGCACTTTATCTTCCCATGCCCTTTGTTCTTTATATTTGCACTTTGTCATCCCATGCCCTTTGTTCTTTATATTTGCACTTTGTCATCCCATGCACTGTGTTCTTTATATTGGAATTTTGTCATCCCTCGTACTTTGTTCTTTATATTTGCACGTTGTCATCCCTTGCACTGTGTTCTTTATAATAGCACTTTGCCATCCCTTGCACTTTTTTCTTCATATTTGAACTTTGTCATCCCATGCACTTTTTTGTTCATATTTGAACTTTGCCATCCCTTAAACTTTGTTCTTTATATTAGCACTTTGTCTTCCCATGCACTTTGTTCTTTATATTTGCACTTTGTCATCCCATGCACTGTGTTCTTTATATTTGAACTTTGTCATCCCTCGTACTTTGTTCTTTATATTTGCACGTTGTCATCCCTTGCACTGTGTTCTTTATAATAGCACTTTGCCATCCCTTGCACTTTTTTGTTCATATTTGAACTTTGCCATCCCTTAAACTTTGTTCTTTATATTAGCACTTTGTCTTCCCATGCACTTTGTTCTTTATATTTGCATTTTGTCATCCCATGCCCTGTGTTATTTATATTTGAACTTTCTCATCCCTCGTACTTTGTTCTTTATATTTGCACGTTGTCATCCCTTGCACTGTGTTCTTTATAATAGCACTTTGCCATCCCTTGCACTTTTTTG
The DNA here is from genome assembly GCF_982586985.1 of Callionymus lyra. Classification (NCBI taxonomy): domain Eukaryota; kingdom Metazoa; phylum Chordata; class Actinopteri; order Syngnathiformes; family Callionymidae; genus Callionymus; species Callionymus lyra. The sequence continues at coordinate 2,649,632 of NC_141835.1, read as the reverse complement.
TTCATATTTGAACTTTGCCATCCCTTAAACTTTGTTCTTTATATTAGCACTTTGTCTTCCCATGCACTTTGTTCTTTATATTTGCATTTTGTCATCCCATGCCCTGTGTTATTTATATTTGAACTTTCTCATCCCTCGTGCTTTGTTCTTTATATTTGCACGTTGTCATCCCTTGCACTGTGTTCTTTATAATAGCACTTTGCCATCCCTTGCAATTTGTTCTTTATATTTGAAATTTGTCATCCCTTGTTCTTTGTTCTTTATATTTGAAATTTGTCGTCCCTTGCCCTTTGTTCTTTTTATTTGCACTTTGTCATCGAAGGAGATCCCCAGAGGGATCAATAAAGTCTATCTAATCTAAGGACGGTCACTGCTGATGATTATTTTCAAACTAAAAACATAGTAATCAGTTAAAGGCGACCCAGCGCCCTCTATGCGTCGCAATGGACTGGATGTCTTACAGGCTGCATTGAAACTAGTTGCTGTCTTCTTTCTGGTCCCATCTGGTCTTTATTTAAGACTCATTAACCTCGAGTCTATGTGTTGGAGTCGAGGGACCAGAAAGGTCTTCCTGATGAAGTAGAGTCTGGAAATGAGGGATTTGAACCCAGACTTCTGAAGACGACCTCTTTTTTTTTCAACAGAAATTCTGGCAAAAGCTCAAACCAAAGTATATTTTAATCATAGCTTTTCCTTGATTGACTGACGCTCCTTCTGAACTGTACAAAAAGAATGATTTTGATCTTTAAAAAGACTCTTGGTGTTGCTTGTTTACGTTGAAGGATAAACATGTAAACAAACACGTCTCCGTAAATATAGACAAGAAGAAAATGTTCTTGTTTTCCTCCGTCGGGTTTGTGGCTATTTTTATGTGTGGAATCTGGACGGCTGTACTTTCCTGTTGATCCACACGTCCAGTCCGGGCGCCGTGACCTCGCGACACGTGAAGCACCTCCTGGACCAGAAGTCGCCGTTCTGAGGGAGAAAACCTCCGCTTTTCAAATCGTCTATTTCTGGGAGGTTTGTTTGTCCTTGTGGCTATTTATTTTCACCGCATGCTTACTCGGGACTTTTGGTCAACTTCAAAGATGAGAAAAAACATTTCAGGAGCTCAGACAAACCCTCGAGGACATCCATAGGAGGGGGATTATCTCAGGGTAGGTCTTACTTCAGAGGCGCCGCCCAAGAACTGACCAGCAGAACGGCATCATGGGCCTTCCATCAGAAGCTTGTGTTGCACTTTGTTCAGTATTTTAAATGTACGTCAAGGGTGCAGTGACATCAGTTCTTCTCTTAAAGATCATTTTATGACACAAACATTTGATTGACACGTGTCTCAGGATGTTGAGATAAAAACCCTCATTAAACTGAAAGATAAGTTCCGCCCGCGTCATAAATCTCGACCCATCATGTAATTATCGAGTCGCTACAATTTAACAAATCAAAAGTTCAATACAATCAATCAATACAAATATAGTTTATTAGTGTGAAGACTGTTCTTTATATTTGCACTTTGTTCTTGGTCATGTTTTTATGAAACTGTCGTCTGCTGTTAACTGGAAACCCAATTTCCCTCTGGAGATCTCCAGAGGGATCAATAAAGTCTATCTAATCTAAGAACTGTCTCTGCTGATGCTTCTTTTCAAACTAAAAACATAGTAATCAGTTGGCGAACCCAGCGCCCTCTATGGGTCGCGATGGACCGGATGTCTTACAGGCTGCATTGAAACTAGTTGCTGTCTTCTTTCTGGTCCCAGGTCTTTATTAAGGGCTTATTTACCTCAAGTCTTTGTGTTGGAGTCGAGGGACCAGAAAGGTCTTCCTGATGAAGTGACAAATGATAAACCTTCGAGGACATCCATGGTGGGGGGGGATTATCTCAGGGTAGGTCTTACTTCAGAGGCGCCGCCCAAGAACTGACCAGCAGAACGGCATCATGGGCCTTCCATCAGAAGCTTGTGTTGCACTTTGTTCAGTATTTTAAATGTACGTCAAGGGTGCAGTGACATCAGTTCTTCTCTTAAAGATCATTTTATGACACAAACATTTGATTGACACGTGTCTCAGGATGTTGAGATAAAAACCCTCATTAAACCGAAAGATAAGTTCCGCTTGCGTCATAAATCTCGACCCATCATGTAATTATCGAGTCGCTACAATTTAACAAATCAAAAGTTCAATACAATCAATCAATACAAATATAGTTTATTAGTCTGAAGACTGTTCTTTATATTTGCACTTTGTCATCCCTTGCAATGTTTTCTTTATATTTGAACTTTGTCATCCCTTGCAGTGTGTTCTTTATATTTGCACTTTGTTCTTGGTCTTTTTTTTTTATAAAACTGTCGTCTGCTGTTAACTGGAAACCCAATTTCCCTCGAGGGATCAATAAAGTCTATCTAATCTAAGAACTGTCTCTGCCGATGCTTCTTTTCAAACTAAAAACATAGTAATCAGTTGGCGAACCCAGCGCCCTCTATGGGTCGCGATGGACCGGATGTCTTACAGGCTGCATTGAAACTAGTTGCTGTCTTCTTTCTGGTCCCAGGTCTTTATTTAGGGCTCATTTACCTCAAGTCTTTGTGTTGGAGTCGAGGGACCAGAAAGGTCTTCCTGATGAAGTGACAAATGATAAACCTTCGAGGACATCCATAGGAGGGGGATTATCTCAGGGTAGGTCTTACTTCAGAGGCGCCGCCCAAGAACTGACCGGCAGAACGGCATCATGGGCCTTCCATCAGAAGCTTGTGTTGCACTTTGTTCAGTATTTTAAATGTACGTCAAGGGTGCAGTGACATCAGTTCTTCTCTTAAAGATCATTTTATGACACAAACATTTGATTGACACGTGTCTCAGGATGTTGAGATAAAAACCCTCATTAAACCGAAAGATAAGTTCCGCCCGCGTCATAAATCTCGACCCATTTTTCGATGCAATTATCGAGTCGCTAGCATTAAACAAATCAAAAGTTCCTACTTTTGCTCTTTTTTTTTTCTACAAGCTGGTCATTGAGTCGTATTCGTGGATGTATGTCCGAGTGTCTCGTGTGCAGCTGCTTCCTTGTTGACTGTTTATTTCCAGCGAATACACAGCGTTCTGTGGAGACTCTGGTCGTCGGGACGCTTCGAGTCTACGGCGGCGAGGGATGGACGTATTCCCACCGGTCATCAGGTCGACCGCGGGTGGTTTTCCGTGCGGAGCGCCACCGTCTGATTGACAAATATAGACCCCTGAGTGTCCTCCAGAACTTCACAGCGTCTCAGACGCAGAGAAATGCACTGTTTGCTCTTTTCTCTTTTTAAAAGCAGTTATTTTTGTGATGTCTTTTCCCAGCGCGTCTGAATGTAATCCTTGTTGGGGAGAGACTCAGTCTGACGACTGATGACCAGTGTTGGAACATCACAGCTGGACACTTCTAGTGACCTTTTTAACAAGTACTCGCTGCATTACTAGAGAAACCACTCCCTCAAAATATCAATGGATCCAGACGTTAATCCAGAATTAAACCCAAATATTGCCGTTTTTTTTCTTTGTTCCCGTATCAACTCAATCAATTCCATTTATTCGTTTTTTAATGTTTTTTCTCGTTGAAAGACGGTGAAAAAGGAAGAAATATAATCTGATCGGTTGAAAACAATCGTCAATATTCAGACTGAGAGACAAATGTGTCCAGATGTGTTTGTTGAAATTGAATCTAAAACTCAAGAACATGATTAAATCACTTTTATCTTGTTTATAAATGTCACGGTTGCTTCTCGTCTTTGTCTATTACTTTTGTGTTAAATGTGAAATTATTGGAGATTCAGAAGAAATCCAGGAACTGGTTTGATTGTTATATTTTTCGTTGATTTACTGTCGATCTCATAATATCGACGAATAATACTCGTGAGATTTATAAGAAAAAGAAAATCCAGTCTTAACATCCTTGAGTTAGAGGTCAGAGGAAAAATATAAAATTGTTCAGTAGGAAATATTTTATAAATTTTGTGCTGATTCTCATTATTCATTAGTAGTTCAACACTCAAAATATCATATAAAATACATGTTTTGACTTTATTGATATATTTTAATTTGTGTTACTTGTAACAATACTTAAACTCTTTGACTTAAATTAAAATAAAATGCTCTGAACATGTAAAATGAAAGTAAAATGATTTGTTTTCATGTTTAAAATACGACCAAGAATTTTTTTTACTTGTTGTTTTTAAAGTTATTAAGAAAAATGTCCCAATAGTTTGACGTCTGTGTTCCATAGTTAATGTAAACATGAGCAGCAGGAGCCTCTGAACAGAGCCAGGAATCTTTAGGATGAACAGGGTCTGTAGGTTCTGACTTGTGGTCCTTCAAACTGATCTAGAATGTTGAGGCTATGAAGCTGGTCTGCAGCCCTCGTGCATCAGCGCCCCCTGCAGGCCACGCGTGAACTGATACTCTGAGAAGTCTCTCTGACACACTGGACACAGTCTCAGTTCGTCGACCCTGAAGTGAAGCTTCGACGTCTCCATCTGAGAAGAAACCAAACGGATTCAGAGCCGGAAGAACGTGTTGGATGAGCAGGACTCACCCAGGTGGTCTTGTGCCTCAAGATCTCCGCCCGGGCCAGAGCCCTCTGCACCTCCGTCGTCCTCCTCTGGTGGAGAACTTCCCTCAGAGATCCCACCAGGAAACGGGAGACCAGCTGCACGGACCAGGACCCGGGCAGGAGGTCCACGACCCTTTCAGGAGGGAAGGACCGCCGGTTCCTGTCGAGTAGATCCACCGCAGAAGAAGCGAAGCCGTCTGAGGTCACGTAGAGCCGGAGCAGGTCCAGGAGCAGACGAGTCCGGACCTCCTCGCTCTGGTCCAGGCCGGCCCTGCGGCAGTAGAACTCTGCGACCCGGGGGTCCCTGGTCTCCTCGAGGAGCATCTGCAGGGCTTCAGAGTGTCGACCCGTCCGGCCCAGAAGAATCGCCTTCTCCAGGTGCAGCGGTGTTTCCTTCACCTGCTCTGAAACATGCATGGACAGCTCTTAAGATCTTTCTTAAGATCACTCTTAAGATCCCACTGAAACATGGAAGAAGACCAAAATAATGAGTCATGACCGGGATCTTCTCGGGTGTCAAAGGTTGACGAGGGTGTCCATTATAACAGTCATATTTACTCGAGGGCCACAAGTATGGATGATATATAAATAAATAAATAACGTTTTTTTGAAAGCAACACGCAGCCAACAAGTTTCAACAACTGTACTTGTCATGTTAATATAGTATGAAGATGCTAGTGTTTAAGCTAAGCTAACTAGCATTGATGTCAACAACTGTACTTGTCATGTTAATATAGTATAAAGATGCTAATGTTGAAGCTAAGCTAGCTAGCATCCATGTCAACAACTAAACTTGTCATGTTGATATAGTGTAAATATGCTAATGTTGAAGCTAAGCTAGCTAGCATCCATGTCAACAACTAAACTTGTCATGTTGATATAGTGTAAATATGCTAGTGTGAAGCTATGCTAGCTAGCATTGATGTCAACAACAAAACTGTTTATGTTAATATAGTATAAATATGCTAGTGTGAAGCTAAGCTAGCTAGCATTGATGTCAACAACCATACTTGTCATGTTGATATAGTATAAATATGCTAGTGTGAAGCTATGCTAGCTAGCATTTATGTCAACAACTATACTGTTCATGTTGATTTAGTATAAAGATGCTAATGTTGAAGCTAAGCTAGCTAGCATCCATGTCAACAACTAAACTTGTCATGTTGATATAGTGTAAATATGCTAGTGTGAAGCTATGCTAGCTAGCATTGATGTCAACAACAAAACTGTTTATGTTAATATAGTATAAATATGCTAGTGTGAAGCTAAGCTAGCTAGCATTGATGTCAACAACCATACTTGTCATGTTGATATAGTATAAATATGCTAGTGTGAAGCTATGCTAGCTAGCATTTATGTCAACAACTATACTTGTCATGTTGATATAGTATAAATATGCTAGTGTGAAGCTATGCTAGCTAGCATTGATGTCAACAAATGTACGTGTCACGTTGATATAGTATAAAGATGCTAGTGTGAAGCTATGCTAGCTAGCATTGATGTCAACAAATGTACGTGTCACGTTGATATAGTATAAATATGCTAGTGTGAAGCTATGCTAGCTAGCATTTATGTCAACCACTATACTTGTCACGTTGATATAGTATAAAGATGCTAGTGTGAAGCTATGCTAGCTAGCATTGATGTCAACAAATGTACGTGTCACGTTGATATAGTATAAAGATGCTAGTGTGAAGCTATGCTAGCTAGCATTGATGTCAACAAATGTACGTGTCACGTTGATATAGTATAAATATGCTAGTGTGAAGCTATGCTAGCTAGCATTTATGTCAACCACTATACTTGTCACGTTGATATAGTATAAAGATGCTAGTGTGAAGCTATGCTAGCTAGCATTGATGTCAACAAATGTACGTGTCACGTTGATATAGTATAAAGATGCTAGTGTGAAGCTATGCTAGCTAGCATTGATGTCAACAAATGTACGTGTCACGTTGATATAGTATAAAGATGCTAGTGTGAAGCTATGCTAGCTAGCATTGATGTCAACAAATGTACGTGTCACGTTGATATAGTATAAAGATGCTATGGGCTGTATAAATAAAGTTGTGTTTTTGAAAGCAACACGTATGGATCGCACATTTGCCAGATCCTGTTCTACACAACATGGTGAATGGAGATGTATTGATGGTCTCAGAATCCAAGCAGTTGGACTCTAGTCATCAACCAAACACTAGTCTCTGGCGCAACATGACGACTTCCTGTTAACTACGTGCGTACAATCGGGGTCGACCAACAACGGGCAACACTTGAGTCCACGTACCATAGACGGTGTCAGTGCAGTAGAACTTGGAGTTCCAGAGAAAGCGCTGCAGCTTGTCTCTGGTCCCTGCCGGAGCCAGATCCTCCTGCAGGGCCCGGCTAACATAAGCCAGAGCCAGGCGACTATGATGCGCCTCCTCCTGGGGGCACTCCAGTCAATTCAATCACCGAAATGGACGCTTCAGTTTTCAAGACGCTCACCTCGCTCCTCAAGTCCTCCGTCAACCACTCCAGATAGAGGACCAGGGCCCGCGGGTGCTTCTCCAGGAGTCCCACCACCTCTCCCGACTCCAGCTGGACCCCGGGTGGACGCTTGGTGAAGATCTGTACGCCGACCTGATCCAGAGACAGTTGAGTTGGACTAGAACGGAGATGCAAGCGTGCAAAACAGTTGTTGGTGCAATTCTGCCCTCTGCAGTCCAGTTCAAGGCCAGACCTGAGGGAGGTTCTGCTCCTGGGTCACAGTCGTCCTCTGGCCTGATGTGACCTCATTTAGATCACGGTCGTTGGTTTGTGGATTATAACATTTTTTACCTTGAGTCATTAAAATGACCCGTTTTACTAGAATAATCCTCTCCCTGAGATGGTTTTAACTCAGTCAGACCCTTAAGCTCCTTATCTTTAGTTTATTCCTTTTTTGTCTTGTCTGTGATCAGAATAAACTCTTTTCACGATAAAAAAAACAGGTTTTAATGGTTGCTTTGCATTCAACAATCAGAAAATACCTTTTTATATTCATAATATTAACATGTATTATGTTGTAATTAATCTGTATAAACATTCATCAAAAAAATCACATGTGAATCTTTTAATCACATGTCAAGCTCAAAGTCGCCAGATGTTTGTTCCACATTAAAGTAGGTAAACGTGCACTAGTGTGTAAGCTAAGCTAGCTAGCATCCATGTCAACAACTATACTTGTCATGTTGTTGTAGCTTAAAGATGCTAGTGTGTAAGCTAAGCTAACTAGCATTGCTGTCAACAACTATACTTGTCATGTTGTTGTAGCTTAAAGATGCTAGTGTGTAAGCTAAGCTAACTAGCATTGATGTCAACAACTATACTTGTCATGGTGATGTAGCTTAAAGATGCTAGTGTGTAAGCTAAGCTAGCTAGCATTGATGTAAACAACTATACTTGCCATGTTGTTGTAGCTTAAAGATGCTAGTGTGTAAGCTAAGCTAACTAGCATTGCTGTCAACAACTATACTTGTCATGTTGTTGTAGCTTAAAGATGCTAGTCTGTATGCTAAGGTAGCTAGCATTGATGTCAACAACTATACTTGCCATAGTGATGTAGCTTAAAGATGCTAGTGTGTAAGCTAAGCTAGCTAGCATCCATGTCAACCACTATACTTGTCATGGTGATGTAGCTTAAAGATGCTAGTGTGTAAGCTAAGCTAACTAGCATTGATGTCAACAACTATACTTGTCATGGTGATGTAGCTTAAAAATGCTAGTGTGTAAGCTAAGCTAACTAGCATTGATGTCAACAACTATACTTGTCATGGTGATGTAGCTTAAAGATGCTAGTGTGTAAGCTAAGCTAGCTAGCATCAATGTCAACCACTATACTTGTCATGTTGATGTAGCTTAAATATGCTAGACTGTAAGCTAAGCTAGCTAGCATTGATGTCAACAACTATACTTGTCATGTTTAAATAGTATAAAGATGCTAGTGTGAAGCTATGCTAGTTAGCATTGATGTCAACAAGTGTATGTGTCATGTTGATATAGTATAAAGATGCTAGTCGGTTTGTGTGTGTGTGTGTGTGTGTGTGTGTGTGTGTGTGTGTGTGTGTGTGTGTGTGTGTGTGTGTGTGTGTGTGTGTGTGAGCCTCTGTTGTCATAAGATTTTGGCCCCTTGTATGATTGACACTCGCGTTTGTTTGTTTGCTAACATTCTTGAACATTTGAATTTCTTCAGGGTTACATCCTGGTCTCTGTTGAGGATCCAGTCGGCGAACGTCCACACAGTGTCTCTGTCCGTCGTCACGGTGACCGTCTGTACGATGTGTCCGAACACGTCGGAGGAGCTGGAGTCTGTGAGGTCACCGTCGGCGACCTTCATCCAGATCTGCACGAGACACGTGTCAATCAAAGGTGTTGATCAGAGGATGGAAGTGAGTGACGTCGAACCTTCAGAGCGTCTCTGTGTCGCCCGTGGCTCAGATGTAAGAGTCCTAACGCACAGTATCTTTAAAAGATGACCACATTAAAGATCTCACAGTGTTGAAGGACACCAGAGCAGTGGTCAGAACCTGTCGTGCTCCTCCAGCACTGGTCCACACAGGTCCAGGCTGCAGCAGTTTAGAGATGAAAGAAGCTCCTGCACTTTCTCAGAGTCTCCCTGTTCCACGTACAGCCTCAAGAGGGCGCTGTCCACCTCCACACGGCACTGCAGGGCCGTCCCTCTGGCTGTGGAGAGAAAGTCTCCCAGGAAGACCAAGTACCGTCCAAGTGTGTTCCCGTCTTCTCTCCAGCGCGCCTGGAGGTCCCTGCACTTGTTGTCGCCGTGGACCGCCTGGAAGTCCGGGCCCAGCACGGCCCTGAGGTCGGGGAAGAGGTGCAGGATTTCTCGGGGGTCCAGCTCGCCCCGACTGCCCTCCATTAGATCATGAGTATTGATTTGAGATTGTGTTTCCGTCAGAAGTTCTCTCACGTGAAGAGATCTTTGGCCTCGCTGAAGCTCTCCTGGTGCAGGTGGAGGAAGCCGAGCAGACACGCCAGAGACTTCCACACTTCCTGTCGGGGAACAGTAACAGAATCATGATTATTGATCAAAAATACCTCATTTATTTATGTTTTCAAACCAAAATATGTCCAAACATCAGCTTTAAAAGCTGCTGGACTCACTGTATCCTCTCGTCCTCAGTTATCGTTCTTCCTTTAGCTGTGGAGGATGTAACGTGTAGTACTGTCCGGGGGAAAAGGAAGCGGAATCCTGACATTCTTTCTTGATTATTGATCAAAAATACCTCATTTATTTATCGGACATAAACAGTTGTTGTCGCACAAAATGGGATAAACAGAATTTTCCCTCTTTTAGTGATAATAAAAATGACTGAATACATTTATTTGTGTAAAAAATCTCCTGTTGTATCAATTGTTACAAGGAACAAAAACTGACAAACGCACACGTGGTCTGTTAAAACGTACGAAATTGCAGCTACAGTTGTCTGACACAAGGGGGAGCCAGAAACGAGATCAATAATGTTACTTATTACTGCTTTAAAATCGGATCAGAAAACGTTTATTGACAATAATTAAAAAACAACAAAGGATTTATTTTGTGTTTTTTTTTTTTGGATTCAACGAATAGAATGAACGAAATGTTATACAATAATATATAATGAGATGAATTTAAAAAAAGTAAATTATTCATACCATAGAATTTGCTTATCAAAAGTTACATTTTTAAAAGACCAGATTAAATATTACATTACAATAAAATCATTTTTACAAAAAAGTAGGGGTGTTAGAAAATATTAATACAGCAAAATGTATTATTCTTCACAATACTACACAATACTGTATCGATATTTGTAAACACTATACAAATTATCACGGTATTTGTTCGTTTTTGTGTTTCTATCAAACATCGAGCCTCTAGATGGCAGCAGTCGTTACGTCCTCCAGAGCTAAAGGAAGAATGATGACTGAGGACGAGAGGATACAGTGAGTCCAGCAGCTTTTAAAGCTGATGTTTGGACATATTTTGGTTTGAAAACAAATGAAAGCAGTTATGACTTCGTCAAGAGTCATGTGGTCTGTAAATACTACAACACCAGAGTCAAGTACTGGACAATACTACACATATATACTTGTTACTACACTATCACAACACCAGAGTCAAGTACTGGACAATACTACACATATATACTTGTTACTACACTATCACAACACCAGAGTCAAGTACTGGACAATACTACACATATATACTTGTTACTACACTATCACAACACCAGAGTCAAGTACTGGACAATACTACACATATATACTTGTTACTACACTATCACAACACCAGAGTCAAGTACTGGACAATACTACACATATATACTTGTTACTACACTATCACAACACCAGAGTCAAGTACTGGACAAAACTACACATATATACTTGTTACTACACTATCACAACACCAGCGTCAAGTACTGGACAATACTACACATATATACTTGTTACTACACTATCACAACACCAGAGTCAAGTACTGGACAATACTACACATATATACTTGTTACTACACTATCACAACACCAGAGTCAAGTACTGGACAATACTACACATATATACTTGTTACTACACTATCACAACACCAGAGTCAAGTACTGGACAGTACTACACATATATACTTGTTACTACACTATCACAACACCAGAGTCAAGTACTGGACAATACTCCACATATATTCTTGTTACTACACTATCACAACACCAGAGTCAAGTACTGGACAATACTACACATATATTCTTGTTACTACACTATCACAACACCAGAGTCAAGTAGTGGACAATACTACACATATATACTTGTTACTACACTATCACAACACCAGAGTCAAGTACTGGACAATACTACACATATATACTTGTTACTACACTATCACAACACCATAGTCAAGTACTGGACAATACTCCACATATATTCTTGTTACTACACTATCACAACACCAGAGTCAAGTACTGGACAATACTACACATATATACTTGTTACTACACTATCACAACACCAGAGTCAAGTACTGGACAATACTACACATATATACTTGTTACTACACTATCACAACACCAGAGTATATAAATCCCAGATTCATCACAGACATGTGTGTCATTTAAAGTCACCTGTTGTGTATCGACAGGATCATGAAGTGAGTCCAGAAGCTTCAGAGCTTCTTCTGCTCGCTCGTCCCTCACCAGAGTCTGGATCTGATCCTCCAGAGGAACCTGATGCAGCAGAAGAATCTTTCTGTCTGTAGACACTAGCACAGCGTCTGAGAGGAGAGTCATGGTGTTGAGATGATGAGAGAAATGCATCATGGGTATTGAATTATATGTTTTTATAATTATATATGTTTTAAACAACAACAAACTACATGGTTTATAGGGTTTGACAACAAAAAATATTACACACACAGACACTTCACACTGACAATTTACACCATTTTACACAGACAACTACACACATACATAGAAACACAATTTATACACACAAAACACTGACACGTTTACACACTTTACAGACACACACATAAAAATACAAAGACACAACATTTCAAAACACACAGACTTTACAGACGAACAAGAAAACACCAATACACACACAACGACACACATACACACTTTAAACACACACTTAAATACACAGAAACACACAGGTGCTGTCTTTGTTCCTGGATCAGAGCGACATCCATGAGAAGGTTCAGTCTGGCTTCAGTAAACATCTACGGAGACAGTCTTACTGAAGGTGTCCAGTGACATCATGATGTTCTGGTTCTGTTGGATCTGTCGTCACACAGTTGAACCAGATCCTGCTGAGAAGACTGAGGGATGAAGGTCTGGGTCTGTGTTAGAATGGTTCTCATCTTACCTTTCTGGGCGCAGTTTTAGTGTATCTGTCAATCAAATGAGGTCTGAATCATCTGTTGTGTGGAGTCCCTCAAGGTTCTGTTCTGGGTCCTTTATTGTTTTTGCTGTACTTGATTCCCCTCGGTAAAATCATTCAGAGATTTCCAGATGTTTCTTATCACATTTTTGCTGATGACATCCAGCTCTACTGCTCTTTTGATCCAACTGAGCCCCAGAGGCTGAACTTAGTCAATTGTTTGCTAGAAATCAAACAATGAGTGAAAACACTTTACAGCTAAATGTGGACAAAACTGAAACTCTGGTGATTGTTGATGATAAGATTCCAGGGTTGAGTCAGTACTTGAGTGACTTAAGTCAGTCTGTCAAACTGAGCCTGAGAAACCTGGGTGTTGTATTTGATAAAGACATGTCTCTTGTTCAACACTGAAGAAAACTGACCAGAAACTGTTTCCTTCAACTGAGAAAAATCTCTAAACTTAGGAAAATGTTGTCGGAACATGATCTGGATCTTATAATCCATGCGTTTGTTTCTTCTCGTCTGGACTATTGTAACAGTTTGTTTTCATGTCTAAACAAGAAGGATCTTTTCGCCTGCAGTTCATACTAAACTCTGCAGCCAGAATTCTGAGCCGCTCTAGTAGAAGAACTCACATTTCTCCTTCAAACTCTTCACTGGCCGCTCTAGTAGAAGAACTCACATTTCTCCTTCAAACTCTTCACTGGCCGCTCTAGTAGAAGAACTCACATTTCTCCCTCAAACTCTTCACTGGCCGCTCTAGTAGAAGAACTCACATTTCTCCTTCAAACTCTTCACTGGCTGCTCTAGTAGAAGAACTCACATTTCTCCTTCAAACTCTTCACTGTCTGCTCTAGTAGAAGAACTCACATTTCTCCTTCAAACTCTTCACTGGCTGCTCTAGTAGAAGAACTCACATTTCTCCTTCAAACTCTTCACTGGCCGCTCTAGTAGAAGAACTCACATTTCTCCTTCAAACTCTTCACTGGCCGCTCTAGTAGAAGAACTCACATTTCTCCTTCAAACTCTTCACTGGCTGCCAGTTTCTTTCAGGATCATTTTAAAATCCTGGTTCTTACTTTCAGATCTATTCATGGTCAGACCTTCCATCAGTGATCTGATCCAGACTTACACCTTACAAATGACTTACATAAATACACAGACATACACAAAGATACACACAGACACACTATACAGGCTTCAAGAGAAGTTTATCTAATAAAGAGTTTGTGTTTTGAATGTTGTGGATTCTTGCCTGTTGTTGACGACAGACTCGTGGCTCCGAGACTCAGACTCTGCTTGTGCTGCTGGTCCAACAGGCTGTAGACCGTCAGGGTCGAAGGTCGGAGGGCGACCACGTACGGGAAACTGACCCTCGCGTCCAGCACGTCCTCGGACCACCTCAGTGGAGGTCTGTGGCAGACGCCCGTCGTCATGACGAACACGCCTGAGGGACCAGAGCTGGAGGAGTGACCTCAGGGTTCAAGCTAACGCTAATATATATTACAGTACACACTAATACACACGTAATTACTTTTGTTACTTTAATAGTACACACTAATACACACGTAATGACTTTTGTTACTTTAATAGTACACACTAATACACACGTAATTACTTTTGTTACTTTAATAGTACACACTAATACACACGTAATTACTTTTGTTACTTTAATAGTACACACTAATACACACGTAATTACTTTTGTTACTTTAATAGTACACACTAATACACACGTAATGACTTTTGTTACTTTAATAGTACACACTAATACACACGTAATTACTTTTGTTACTTTAATAGTACACACTAATACACACGTAATTACTTTTGTTACTTTAATATTACACACTAATATACACATAATGACTTTTGTTACTTTTATAGTACACACCTATATACATGTAATTACTTTTTTTTACTTTTATAGTACACACTAAAATACATGTAATAACTTTTGTTACTTTAATAGTACAAACTAATATACATGTAATTACTTTAGTTACTTTAATAGTACACACTAATATACACGTAATTACTTTTGTTACTTTTATAGTACACACTAATATACATGTAATTACTTTTTTTTACTTTTATAGTACCACACTAAAATACATGTAATAACTTTTGTTACTTTAATAGTACACACTAATATACATGTAATTACTTTTTTTACTTTTATAGTACACACTAAAATACATGTAATTACTTTTTTTTACTTTTATAGTACACACTAATATACATGTAATTACTTTTTTTTACTTTTATAGTACACACTAAAATACATGTAATTACTTTTTTTACTTTTATAGTACACACTAAAATACATGTAATTACTTTTTTTTACTTTTATAGTACACACTAAAATACATGTAATAACTTTTGTTACTTTAATAGTACACACTAATATACACATAATGACTTTTGTTACTTTAATAGTACACACTAATACACACGTAATTACTTTCGTTACTTTAATAGTACACACTAAAATAAATGTAATAACTTTTGTTACTTTAATAGTACAAACTAATATACACATAATGACTTTTGTTACTTTTATAGTACACACTAAAATACATGTAATAACTTTTGTTACTTTAATAGTACAAACTAATATACATGTAATTACTTTAGTTACTTTAATAGTACACACTAATATACATGTAATAACTTTTGTTACTTTAATAGTACAAACTAATATACATGTAATTACTTTAGTTACTTTAATAGTACACACTAATATACACGTAATTACTTTTGTTACTTTTATAGTACACACTAATATACATGTAATTACTTTTTTTTACTTTTATAGTACCACACTAAAATACATGTAATAACTTTTGTTACTTTAATAGTACACACTAATATACATGTAATTACTTTTTTTACTTTTATAGTACACACTAAAATACATGTAATTACTTTTTTTTACTTTTATAGTACACACTAATATACATGTAATTACTTTTTTTTACTTTTATAGTACACACTAAAATACATGTAATTACTTTTTTACTTTTATAGTACACACTAAAATACATGTAATTACTTTTTTTTACTTTTATAGTACACACTAAAATACATGTAATAACTTTTGTTACTTTTATAGTACACACTAATATACATGTAATTACTTTTTTTACTTTTATAGTACACACTAAAATACATGTAATAACTTTTGTTACTTTAATAGTACACACTAATATACATGTAATTACTACTATCATGTACATTGTATTACCTCTTGTCATCTTTACAAATGTCATACAAATCCTTCTTATTTGATGTTTTTTCTCGGGTCAACTTGACGAAAACCTCATAAAAGACTCAAGACTGGTTCCTCACCCAGAGACCCGGGTCCGTGGATCAGGAACTCTCCTCCTCCACCCGAGGCCACCACGACGCTCTGTCTGACGTCATGAGTGAAAAGCTCCAGGACGGTCCCGGTGTCGGCGTCACAGAGCAGGTACTGGTCCCGGGTCGCCACGCACACGCTAGAACCCTGCACCGCCAGAGCCAGAACCTCCTGCCTCAGCGGGACCTCCCTCACGACCTCCCAGCGGTCCGGGGTCACGGCGTGGATCCGCACCAGCTTCCTGCGGCTCGTGACCAGGAGCGCGTCGCTGGAGGCGAACGAGGAGACCTGCTGGATCTTCTGCAGGGTCGGGACCGGGTCCAGGGAGAACCTGTGGAGGGCGGACAGGCTTCGGTCCGACAGAACCAGCAGGTGACCCCACAGGACTTGAAGCTGGAGGATCGGAGCGTTGGACAGTTTTCTCGCTCGTCCTTCTTGGGCTTCTCTGCGACCCCGGAGAACGAGGTGCTGAACGGAACCGTCTCCGGTCCCGAAGTAAAGGTCCTGATCGCAGCAGTCCAGGCAGCAGATCCTGGATCTTCCTCCCGGAGACTCTTTCCTCTCGTAGACCAGGGTTTGCTCAAAGGCTCGGAAAGACATTCTGTCATGAACCGAGGGTTTGAAACGTCAAAAACACAAAAAGCTGAAGCTGTAAAAAACTCAGTTCCTGCCTCGAGGAGGATCTCTGAGGTCATGTGACTCCGACAGGAAGTCCTTGTCAGCGTTTCTTTGAGGTCGTTGTGAAACTTTACTGAACAAATGAAACGTTTGTTCGAGATGAAGTTTAAACACTTGTTTGCTTTATTGTTGACTTGAAGTTACAAGATGTTGAAAGAAACACAACATTTATTCCTGCAAACAATTTATATTTAAAACATTCTTAAAGTGGCAAATACAATACGACAAGCCCCGACGGGATCTTAGCATCATATGCTATGCTATGCTATGCTATGCTATGCTAAGTACTGTTGTGATAAACTCATTCTGTTATTCTGTTGCTGTGTCAGTTAAGAATCTAAATATCTAAACATTCAGACAAAATAAAACTTTCTGATGTCAGTCAATTTCCATTTAGCCTACTTAGCTTGTAGCATGCTAACGAAAAAAATGCTACTAAACTAAATTCTCTGTAAAGATGCAATTTTGAGTTAATTTACTACCTAAATGGTCAAAACAAATGGTCAAATATTCGTTTATTATCCATTATTTAATTGTATTTATTGTATATATTCAATTGAAGAGTGAACGTCAAATGTCACTCCATATTTGACTTCTTGTTTTGTGTCTTTAATTAACAAAACAAAAAAAATACGTGCATGTGTCCAACTTGGAAAAGTAGATAAGATCATTTTGGCGAATCTTGCAACACAATGTTTATAGTAAAGCTGTTCAACTATATAAATATATATTATCTTAAACACACGAGAATCTTAATGAATGGATTTTGATCCAACACTTTTTTTTTTTTTAAGGAGGATGAAAACAGTGTAAACAATTTATTGCTCTTTTTGGAACGAGTTAAGAAGTTATAGTTGACTTTATTAATGTTCGTTTAGTTACAGTTTGTGTCGGATTTTATTTCATAACAAATGTTACAAATTAAAATTAATTTAATTTAAATGTTGATCCAAGTTTTTCAAATAAATATATATATATATTTAATCGTCGTATTTGGGGGCTTTTACATATACACTGTTTCTTTGAGTTGACAATCAATTTGATTTATTTTCACTTTTTGTTTGATTGACAGCCTCTGTTAAAGTGATAGTTCAGCCAATATTCACTTATTTTCGTGGTAATCTGTTCTTTTTAGAGTTTTAGACAAATATAAACAAGTATTTTCTTTAGGTTATACAACGAGTGTCTTTAAAAACTGCTCGTCTAAGACGATTCTTTTGAATAAATGGCTCCAGTTTCTTAGAAGCATTCGGTTGAATGTGTTTTTAAACAATGAGTTTACTATCATTTCTATCATGTTTTCATCCTGGTGAATAAATACTCGTGTCTTCGGTGCAGATGTCGCTTCGACACCGTCGTAGTGTCTTGAGTGAGTGAAAGTTCTGACTCTGAAATGTTGCTGCTTCACTTCTCGCGGCCGCAGTCGGTGCAGACGATGTCGTCGCGCTGCGTCAGGAAGCCTCGACCCACCAGCGACACCGAGCACCTCATGCAGTTGAAGCACTCGCTGTGCCACTGGCGCTCCTCGAAGGACACGTACTTGGCTCCGGCCAGACCTGTGGACGACAACAGGTCTGAGACTTCAGGCTCGCAGGAGGATCACGCTGGACTCACTGGTGATGGCTTTGGTGCAGCCCACGCACTTCTTGGCGTAGAGGTTGCTGAAGCACTCCAGGCAGTACGGGTAGTCCTCGCGGGAGGTGAAGCGCTGGCCGGACAGTTGCTTCCTGCAGCCGATGCACAGGAAGCACTCGCGGTGCCACGGCTTCTCCTGGTACGTCACGCCGCCCGAGCTGATGGCCTGACCACGACAACACGTGTTGAAGCCACATCTCACCCAACGTTCAAACCTCGTGTTCCATTCTTTTCAGAGTCACCTCTTCGTCTTAGAGACAAACATTTTTGTTCATTTTAATGTAGTGACTAGAGATCAGTTATCTTCGTCTTCGTCCGAAAAGACACTTAAAAACCTCCAAATACTGATCGTCTGTAACGTAAGAAGTACTCGGAGTAAACATTGCGAGCACATACGGTCACTTTCTACACTGGAAGCACTTTCTATATTTACCCAGAGTACTTCCTGTTTATGTGGCTTGATACTGTTTAAACGTCGGCCACAAATGAGCGTAAAATATAAAATATTAAAGTTCACCTAATGTGCTGATTTAAGTGTTTCTTAAATTGTTCTAGGACCTCTATTATACTCTATTATACTCTATACTACTCTATTATACTCTATTATACTCTATTATACTCTATAATACTCTATAATACTCTATAATACTCTATAATACTCTATACTACTCTATACTACTCTATTATATTCTATAATACTCTATAATACTCTATACTACTCTATGATACTCTATTATACTCTATTATACTCTATTATACTCTATTATACTCTATTATACTCTATACTACTCTATGGTACTCTATTATACTGTATTATATTCTATTATACTCTATAATACTCTATACTACTCTATGACACTCTATTATACTCTATTATACTCTATTATACTCTATTATATTCTATACTACTCTATGATACTCAATTATACTCTATTATATTCTATTATACTCTATTATACTCTATAACACTCTATACTACTCTATTATACTCATCAGTTTCTTTTTGCACAAAACTCTCATTTAATAAAGAGATTTACATCAGAAAATACACTTAAGCTCCGCCCACTTAAAAATGCGCCGTTTCAGCTGAGACTTAAAGCTCGTCCGAGCAGCCACGCCCACTCTGCTCTGATTGGTCACAAAAACACGAGTTGCATTCAAGGACTCGCGTAAATTTCAAATTCACCCCTGAAACTCCCGTTTTGTACATTGCAAACGAATAATAAAAATAAGATTTGCTGCTTAATGTACACGTTACAAAAACACCTAAAGGCAGAAGTAACTCTCACCATGTTTACATAAATATTTAGTTTATTTACATGTAGGTTCTTAACTGATTTAGGGCTTCTAGGGGAGGAAACCTGCACCAGAGTGATGTCACCATGTTTAATTTAAACCGTGATCACGTTTGGTGAGGTTTCAGAACTTTATTAAGTAATAACTTCAAAACGGATCAACGTCATGATGAATGAACTACTGCATGTTGAAGACTTTAACATGTACAACATGTGAATAAGAGAGTTTTCACATTAAATGCCCTTTAAATATAACAATTCATGTGTAGCTTCAATATAAGTTTGCAGTTTGATGGTGTTTGGATGTTTTTAAGAGTCTTTTTGGACAACTGAGCTCCAGTCGCTACACTAAAATGAACAAACATTGTTGTAAACGGGAACTTGAGGCGCGTGACTTCGCCCGCCGTACCTTCTTACAGGCGCAGCACTGGTAGGCGAACTGCTTCTCGAAGCAGGACACGCAGAAGTAACCGGCATCTTTCGGGATAAAGGACTTGGTTCCGATTGGCTGCTGGCAGCGGCTGCAGAGGAAACAGGTCTCATGCCAGCTGTTCCCCTTGTATTCCATTTTACGAGAACCTGGCGCAGGAGACAAAAAGCTGCTTAGTGAGCATATGGTAGCTTCTCTGCGCACAGAACCGCTGCCGCTGAAAATAGAACGTTTTCATCTCTAATCTTGGAGAGACGTGGCCGAGAGTCTCTCGATCGTGACATCACGACCCGACGAGCGACGGCTGCACCTGTTCTGAATCACAATCGAGAGAACACTTTATTTATAGCCACAGAGACCAGACTTCGGGGCCGTCGGGAGATACTTTGCACTCTTGAGTCAAGACCAGCAACAACTTAACACTTGAACCTGAAACTCTGGGGATTTGAACCAGTGACCTCCGAGGGACCACAGCTTCTCCTGAAGGAAAACATTAACATTGTGGTAAAAGAAAGTTGATGTTTTTCTAAACTCCATCCAACAACGAGGACATTTTTCGGGGATTTTAAGATGTCGTTTTTGTTGGATCACCATCTGGATCCAAGTGTCTTTTGAAGTAACTCTCCGTGGTGCGGATTGAGTTGTTCTTCCAAACTTCCCGATCACTACTATCACCAAAACAATTTGATATTTTTGTTCTATTCATATCCGGCTACTGTTTACCTTGAAAATCTTTGATTAAATTCAGAGTTAAAGGCGAGAAATGACGGTGAACGAACGGCTGGTGAGCGAGAGACGGTTCTGGGGCTGAAGGCTCAGCCGTGGAGCTCCTTCAACAGACGACATGAACCTCTAGTGTGTAGTTGTCGGGAGTTGTTGTGTAGCTGACAAACGAGCGACGACACACCGTCTTACCTGGCATGACGGTCTTCTTGCAGGTGAAGCACTTGGATGAGTAGTCGTTGGCGTAGCACTCGTTGCAGAGCAGCAGCTCGTCCTTGGCGGCGAAGGCCTTCTCCACCAGCGAGCGACTGCACTTGTGGCACTTGAAGCACTGCTCATGCCAGTGGCGCTCCTTGTACGAGAGGTCCTGTTGGCGGAGACGTTTGAATCCTTTCATTCGAGGATCGACCGCTTCCCTACCTTGCTGTCGCAGCTGATCGGCGCAGAGCAGCCGTCGCAGGCGTGAGAGAAGAGGTTCTCGTAGCACTTGGTGCAGTACTGCGTGTCCTCCTTCATGATGTACTTCTTCCCCAGCAGGGAGTCCTTGCAGTAGTGACAGTCGAAGCGTTCCTTGCTGGACATGGTCGGAGGATCTTCTGCTCTTGGAGTTGTCGAAGAGAGACGAGCAAGTCTGAGGTTGCAGAGGTTCTGGTGCTGGGAGAGAGGGATGGCACAGGGATGGGTGCGAGGCTGGGATTAGGGGTATCAACTGGTGGGTGGATCTTCTATAAATACCGGTCTTCCTATTAGCGGTAATCTCTGAGGAATGGAATCGCTGCTCCACGTCAATCTGCACCTTCGTGGGACGGCGTTTGTGACGCCGAGGAGAAGCTGAAAGTACGACTTCTAAACAAATAAAGTTCGACGGACTCGTTTGGACGCCGGCCTAGTTCTCGAGTCCGTCTGGACTGCGGTTGTTGTGGTCAGTTATTTGGACGCGTCTGTTGCTCGTCGTCTTTTGTTGCACACGAGCTGCAGATGGATTATGGGACGAAGGCGCCAGCAGCTCTGGGCTTGGCAGGTCCTGGACCTTACATACCGCCGGAGCACTTAGAGGGTCCCGAGCGCCTCGGCTGTACATCTGAAGTACCAAACATGTCCAGGTGCTGGTCCGGAAGATTGACAGCTTGATGAGGTTGACGACGAGGTATTTTAAACGAAGCTAAACGTCGTTCGCTAACACGACGCTAGCTTCCCCCGGCGGTGATTGACGTTCGCCTAATTGTGTTTGATTCGTGGAACATGTGCTCGGATCGTTTTCCCAACAGGATCCAGGGGCGGCGTGTTTTTTTAAAAATAGCCTGAGAAGACCATCGACCCGGCCCACTGTCTAATCCCTGGTACACACACTCGCACACACACACACACTCACACACTCGCACACAGAAGGTCAGTGGCAGGGATGTGGTCGGGGTGAACTCTTCTTCCCCTCACTGGTCTCTCAACATTCTCTCCAGTTCTTCTCCTTGTAGAGCAGAAGATTACATAAGTCAGATGTCTTCCATTTTTGGATCTGGAACAAACCACAGAGCAGTGATCGATGTCTATTTACGGCCTGGAGTTGAACGTAGGATACGAAGGTAAGTACAAAACACATGTTGTGTTGTAAACTGTCATCGTTTAGTTCTTCCCACTCTTGATAAACATAGTGTCGGCCATGTTGGGAAGATGTCGTTTAGAAATATATGAGGATTATTGTTGACGAAGAACACGAAGAGTTTTTATTGACCCTTTAAGTAAAACTGTATTAGGAGCACAAACGGTTTTTAAACATTCAAGATTTATGGCAACTATTTAAGTCATATTGTCACCAGATTAAAAGTCATAACACTGGGACTTTAAAAGTCGTAATGTTTTAGATAAATCCTACAATGATACAATATTAAATATCATAATACTGCAATGATTTAAGTCGTAATGTTAAAAAATTAAGTCATAATACTGCAAATTTTAAAGTCGTAATGATGTCAGATTAAATATCTAAATAGGTGGAGTCCTTGGGCTCCGGGAGAGAAATAAAAAGGTGTTTAAACAGGTGATGAATGTAATGCAGAAAAGAAGGATATACAGAGCTGGTGTCTAAAACTCTCCAGCATTCTCAGCCTATAGCAGCTAAAGATAAACAGTTAAGTTAGTTATAGCAGCTAAAGATAAACAGTTAAGTTAGTTATAGCAGCTAAAGATAAACAGTTAAGTTAGTTATAGCAGCTAAGATAAACAGTTAAGTTAGTTATAGCAGCTAAGATAAACAGTTAAGTTAGTTATAGCAGCTTAAGATAAACAGTTAAGTTAGTTATAGCAGCTAAGATAAACAGTTAAATTAGTTATAGCAGCTAAAGATAAACAGTTAAGTTAGTTATAGCAGCTAAAGATAAACAGTTAAGTTAGTTATAGCAGCTAAAGATAAACAGTTAAGTTAGTTATAGCAGCTAAAGATAAACAGTTAAGTTAGTTATAGCAGCTAAGATAAACAGTTAAGTTAGTTATAGCAGCTAAGATAAACAGTTTTGTTAGTTATAGCAGCTAAGATAAACAATTAAGTTAGTTATAGCAGCTAAGATAAACAGTTAAGTTAGTTATAGCAGCTAAAGATAAACAGTTAAGTTAGTTATAGCAGCTAAAGATAAACAGTTAAGTTAGTTATAGCAGCTAAGATAAACAGTTAAGTTAGTTATAGCAGCTAAAGATAAACAGTTAAGTTAGTTATAGCAGCTAAAGATAAACAGTTAAGTTAGTTATAGCAGCTAAGATAAACAGTTTTGTTAGTTATAGCAGCTAAAGATAAACAGTTAAGTTAGTTATAGCATCTAAGATAAACAGTTAAGTTAGTTATAGCAGCTAAGATAAACAGTTAAGTTAGTTATAGCAGCTAAGATAAACAGTTAAGTTAGTTATAGCAGCTAAGATAAACAGTTAAGTTAGTTATAGCAGCTAAGATAAACAGTTAAGTTAGTTATAGCAGCTAAGATAAACAGTTAAGTTAGTTATAGCAGCTAAGATAAACAGTTAAGTTAGTTATAGCAGCTAAGATAAACAGTTAATTTAGTTATAGCAGCTAAAGATAAACAGTTAAGTTAATTATAGGCTTTATCGAAAAGTAAGGTTTTAAGAATGTTGTTAAACATAGAGAGGGTGTCTGCCCTCCGGACTGAAGCCGGTAGTTGGTTCCACAGCAGAGGGGCTTGAAAACTGAAGGCCCTGGCTCCAAATCTACATTTAGAGATTTGTGGTATAACTCATAGATCCGAGTTTTAGGATCGTAAGGTCCTAGAGGCAACCCTCTAGGACTAGATAAGTTTGGATTAGATCTTTCTATCTATGTATTTATACAAGATAAAAGATCGAAGTCGTGATTCTCTGACTTTTAAAAGTCGTAATGTTACAATAATAAAAGTCAGGATCCTCCGACTTTGAAAAGTCGTAATGTCACAATAATAAAATCGCAATACTCTGACTTTCAAGTTGTAATGATACTATAATAAAAGTCGCGATTCTCCAATTTTCAAAAGTTGAAATGTTACAATAATAAAAGTCATACTCTTGCAACAATAAAAGTCACGATTCTCCGACTTTCAAAAGTCATAATGTAACACTAAAAAAAGTCACAATTCTCCGACTTTCAAGAGTCATAATGTCACAATAATAAAAGTCACTATTCTCCGACTTTCAAAAGTCGTAATGTTACAATAATAAAAGTCGCAATTCTCCAATCTTGGACTAGATTCAGAAAACACGTTTATTCTTTAAATGTTAGTGAGAGACAAAGATGACATGAACCTGTTGGTGTCTGACTCAAAGTTGTCATGTTCCCGTCCTACTTTAAACCTTGTTTGAATACAATAAACAACAACAAGAGTCAAACTGTGAGCTCTTGTCTACACTGAACACGTCAACTCACAACAAAACTTTCTATTTTTGCTTCTTTGTGTTTCGTGTCATGTTTTGATGCATTTTTGGCAACAAAGTTTCTTGAATCTTGAAGACAGTCATGAACTGTCGTATGAAACGAGAACAGGACTCGTTGGTGCTGCTGCACACGAGTGACATCACGCGTGGAGTCGACCTCAATTCGTGAACAAATGCTCTCATCTCTGGGAAGCCGCGGTCCTGGAACACGACAGGTCAGCAGGCAGGCTTTATTTACAGGATATTAAGGCGGAGATTATGGAACGAGGGGATTATTTTGTTTCTGTTACGACATGTCATGTTGTTTCATCATAAACCACTTGATGTGAATCTGATCGACGACAGGTGTGGGTCTTTGTCCCGGGTCGAGCCGGGCCGACCGGGCAGAAATCCTGCTGATCCTGCATATTTCTCTGCCCACTTAATCCTGTGAGCCCGCGAGTGGCTCCCGACTGATGCTCCCTCGTCCAATGGACGCCCTCGACCCGGACTCTTGATGGATCACCTCAGGTATCGGATCCGCAGGGACGTCGAGAGTCCGAGGGACTTCAACCTGACCCGGTCGCGTCTCTTTGAAGCACCGGAGATGACAGCCGGTTGGCATGGCGACGCCGGCGCGAGAGGGAGCGACTGGGTTCGGGGGGGCAGGAGTTTAGAAGCGAAGCTTCTCTTCTTCTGCAGCCGGATCTGAAGCGCGATCGCACGTGGGAGGTGGTTGAGGTGGAAAGACGAGACGATGAGTCGAGCATCTTGCAGAACCTTATCCTCCTCCAGGGAGACGTGTGAACACCTGAGCTCAACCACTGAGGCTCACAGTTCTCACCGGGATCAGGACCTGAAGGAAGATCTGTCGGAGAATTCTTCTTCAAAAGGTTTGACATGTAAAACTTCACCAACATTGACTTTGAAACAAACATATTTCTACTCTTTACGTTCGACCTAAATCCTGTTTTATGATTGTTTTTATCGTCATCCACATGTATTTTCTTCACAGGTTATAGAAGAATTCACTTCTCACCAGCAAACATTTAATTAAGATTATAATTCACTTCGAATGACATGTTCAATGTAAACCTCTTCACTAAAAACACCTTCTGGAACAAACATGCAAATAACATCCAACGACTCGCCAACAAAAAGAGCAAATAAATCGTGAGGGAAATGTCTTGTTTAACATCTTAAAATGATGTAGTTTTATTAATTATGTTTCTTTTATTTGTGGCTTTTCAACCTCTATGATGTTGAAAGATGCATTTGATCCTTTAGTACCCTTTTTGTTGTTTAAATCATAATAATTGTAATATTTCAACAGTTAAACACAGAGTAAATAAAGTATCAGATTCATCCTGACTGGTGTACAGAAGGGAAACATAACTATCGTGTCATAGTTGTGTATTAGCAGGAATATAACATACTGGGGGAGTTAGTTCAAAGGGTGGAGACCACGGGACGGACCCAGGAGACGCTGCAGAGACTAAGACTCTCTGGCGTGGGAACGTCTCGAGCGTCCCCGGGGTAGAGCTGGACGATGAAGCTATAAGGGACAGGAACGTCTGGACATCTCTGCTGAAGCTGCTGCCCCCACGACCCCAGATAAGAAGACGACAATATTAGACTATTTTGTTTTTTGGAATAGTTTCAGGAAGTTAACAGACGTTAACACAAGACAAAGACCGGACGAATGCAAACAAACGTTGTATTACTGGGTCAATCTTCTCTTTGATATTTGAATGTTAAGATCTATTTGTTTATCTTTAAATGTTTCTTCCTGTTCGTCCTGATTGAACGACTATTGGATCAAAACTTCTCTTCACTTCACTGACTAACATCCGAGCTAAACCACTTCCTCATGAAGAAACTGAATCTACTGTGTCTGTTGCTCTTTAATCCTGAGACGATCTTGAGGTTATTTTGACGACGATCCCAGCAACAGATCCACCGGACATGATTGACAACATGAGACAAATACCGAAGGACTAGTGAGGGTTACAGGGTAACTAACAACAGTGTAACCACCACAACATCATCAATCTCTTATCCAGGCCTTTGCAGCTTATTTATACCTTCACGGCTCCGACCGTCACCTGATCGATCGGGTCCATTAGAAGAACCTTCTTGTGATGAGTATCCAGGCTAGAGGTCAATGAGAAGAAGCTCGAGGAGGAGTTTAGCTAAAGAATCTGGACCTAATGGTCAGAACTATTGAACAAGGACTTTGATTCGTGTTTCTTTTCACCTTCTGTCCTTATTGTTGCGCAGCGCCCCCTCATGGTGGCCTGGTGGACCACTTTGGGAACCACTGGATTGATGGACCATGTTGAAATATTAACTGTATCACTGACAACGTCTCAAGAAGTTTTAACCTTTAGTACACGATATAATTAATAATTATTTAATAAAGTCCTTCACTGAGATCACATATTATTTAAAATACCTCTAAAATAATAAGGAAAACTTTCAAAGAACGTATAGAGTCAAAGGCACTCGACTGAGGAAAAGTCGGCTAATGCTAAGCTAAGGCTAAGCGGGTGATGCTATTTCCAGCGCAAATTAAAAAATGTTCCACTTCCCCTATGAATTATGGGTAAAAAAACAACTAGTTAATAATCCGTATGGGAAAGTTGTGTTTTCTGAGCAGCTGAATGCTATCGTATCTGTTAATAATTGTCTTTTAAAGGACAATTATACATTTAGAGCTAACATCCGTTATTAGTTTAAACATGTTGTTTACAACACTACGTCAAGTAAGTATTAATATATACTTTAATACTTTTATAGTAGATCTACCTACATACGGCGCAGTCATTCTTCTTCTTATCATTATTTAATAAATATAATCACACATCAAACTTCTTAAGCCACCAAAAGACATGAACATGTTTGTTCATATTTTTTTTTATTTTTCTTTGACACTATCAGACATCTACAGTTAAAATACACCGTTTGGCAAAATACAATGATTTGGCAAAATATGTCTCGCACTGATCGACTCACTGACATCTCCAGTGAAGAAGAACACGTTGTGTTGTCGACGACATCAGCAGAATCATCATGTTAGGAACAGAAACCGAGACGCCAGCATCACTCTGGCACTGGGAACCTCTCAGCACTTCCTGTTGTTTTTGTTGTTTTTTTTCTAGTGCAAAATAAACGTGTTTTGTTGGACAAATAAACCTTCTCTGTGGCTGCATCGGTGGCAGTTGTGTAGTTAATGTGTGCGAGCGCATCTGTGATGACAACAGCTTCATCAGAAACAGCCGCTGGCGCCGTGAGTCACGCATCTGCACATGAATACGAGCGCGACCGTCGCAGCCAACAGAACCCACGGAACATCCTGAATTCAGGGGCAGAAACACTTGACAAAAGCATTCATTCTCGCACACAAGGTTGTTTTTTCTTCAAGTATTCTCGTCTCTCGCTCACAGTCTTTGACGACGTCTCGTGTCACGAACACCAGAAAATGTACAGTACATGTATCAGACAAGTCGGTGTCGGCGTGGACACGCTCGACCTCGGATGTGCTTTGTTCGCTCACGTACAACATTGAAACACATTCGCTGGTTTGGACACTGACCACAAAAAAGAACACATTTTCTTATGGTTTGTCAAGAACTACACACTGTCGCAAATAAACCAGCATTTTGGCAAAACAATGAACGTGTAAATTAAAGTATTTCCTGTTGTATCGTATCAATGCTATTAAACTATGCTAATGGTTGACAGATGCTAACTCTCGAGCTAATGGCTCCTTCTCTGCTTTATTCTTTTTGTTTGACAAACTTGACAAATCTCTGTAACGTTGCCAAAGGTTGAATCTGGGTTTTATGAGATACTGGTACTTTTGAGGGGGTGATATCTGTAGAGACTCGTACACGTCGCCTTCTCTCTCAACGCCGAACAAGACGCTATCGCCACTTTTTTCAGTAGAGGTCAATATATTCTAGCCTGGGTACCATCCTATTTATACCGGGGGCTCCTTATCGCTACCCTTAAAAAAACGGTCCGGGATCTCTTGACCTGCTTCTGTTTTGGAATTCCAAAATTCGTTCCAACTTTGGACGAAAAACTGATTGGTCCCTGATATCTCCGCCCCCTCGTCAGTTTTCACGTCATCATCAACACGACCCGGAAGCCGACGCTAACGATGCTAGAAGCTTGATCCAACATGTCGTCTGTTGATTTAGACGTTAGAGTTTTAAGAACTGAACCGTGAGCAACACGAGGCACTGGAAGCTTCGTTTGTCGGCGTCGAGACGACATCGTCAGTATCGTTGATGACGAAGCTCACGCAACGTACAAAAAGCATGTTTTATACATCATTTCCACGTGTAAACTTGCCCGATTCATGTTAAATGCAACTTGATTTTAACCTACCCAGACGCTCAAATATAAGAAATTAAAAGCTTGTGCACCACATGACCTTCATTACCAGATTTCGAATTCCAAAACGTAAGCAGGTCAAGAGATCCCAGACTATTTTTTCAGGGAAGCGAGTGTAGAAGCCCTCAGAAGAAATAGGATGGTTTGCTAAACATAAATTAACTATTTAATAGAACTTGAATAAACCATATTTTTAAATAATACTTTTAATAAAACATGAGTTTCTTTCTTCGAGGACTCGCACTACATTTTCAATTGTAAACAGCAAGTGTTTAAGTCTTTTATGACCGAGCCGGAGCCGTGTAGCTACAGATCTATGTTTGCCTCACTTTTGTTTACCTTCAATAACAACTTGATGGTTTCCTGTGAGAAAAATTCACAGCCAAATAAACCGCTTTGTCGTTATGTTTGCGACGTCAATGATGTGCAAATATCACAGTACAAACCTAAAAGCAACAGAGGACGAACGAAACAAGAGAACTTAAGACAATAAGAGCAGTTGTGCAAATACAGTCATTGTCACGTTTGAAGAGACGTCACCAGAGTCCACATGGGTCTCGTCCAGTCGCGGAGACACGTTTATGTACAAGTTCCTTCACGGCCTTGAGAACCACGATCCATAGGAAAAGAAATCAAAAGTGTATTTTACATCCGTGGTCCTTCTGACATCCAAGACATGTATCAAAATGACAGGAACCTGAAAATGGTGTTTGGAGTTTTCTGACCAAGGACGGATCGGCTTTGCATAAATGAGTTACCGTCTGGTCCGAACCCTTCGCGGCCAGTAGCTGCTTGAGTGCTGTTCTGACGACATCGAGAATGTGCTATCTACAAGAGTGTGTGTGTGTGTGTGTGTGTGTCGCACCTGTAAACAAACAACTGTGTAAACCAAACATGAAAATATCTCCACCATGAAACTATTTTACTACAGTAGACAAAAATACTGCTCATGTTGTGCTCTGGTGTCATGGACCGGATCAGCCGTTCAAAGTGTCCGGTCAATTGGGGGACAATTGGGGTCAATTGGAGACAAGAGTGGACCGGATCAGCCGTTCGAGGTGTCCAGTCCATTGTGGACCGGATCATCCGTTTCGAGGTGTCCGGTGAATTGGGGGACAATTGGAGACAAGAGTGGACCGGATCAGCCGTTCAAGGCGTCTGGTCCATCGTGGACCGGATAAGTCGTTCAAGGTGTCTGGTCCATCGTGGACCGGATAAGTCGTTCAAGGTGTCTGGTCCATTGTGGACCGGATCAGCTGTTCAAAGTGTCCGGTCAATTGGGGGACAATTGGGGTCAATTGGAGACAAGAGTGGACCGGATCAGCCGTTCAAGGCGTCTGGTCCATCGTGGACCGGATCAGTCGTTCAAGGTGTCCGGTGAATTGGGGGACAATTGGGGTCAATTGGTGACGAGAGTGGACCGGATCAGCCGTTCAGGGTGTCTGGTCCATCATGGACCGGATCATCCGTTCGAGGCGTCCGGTCCATCGTGGACCGGATCATCCGTTCGAGGTGTCCGGTCAATTGGGGGACAATTGGAGACAAGAGTGGACCGGATCAGCCGTTCAAGGCGTCTGGTCCATCGTGGACCGGATCAGTCGTTCGAGGTATCCGGTGAATTGGGGGGACAATTGGGGTCAAGTGGAGACGAGAGTGGACCGGATCAGCCATTCAAGGTGTCTGGTCCATCGTGGACCGGATCACCCGTTCGAGCTGTCCGGTCAATTGGGGGACAATTGGAGACAAGAGTGGACCGGATCAGCTGTTCAAGGCGTCCGGTCCATGACCAGACGCCTTGAACAGCTGATCCGGTCCATGACTCTCGTCTCTGGACGTCACAGGTGAACGAATCAGGGCGAGAGTAGATGCTCTCTGTGGTGCTCACCATATGTCATGGCAGCCACGTCACGGCCATCTGTGCTACTGTACAAACAAATGATCCAGAACCGGTGAAATGACGGCTACACAATAAATACAGCGTATGTACAACGACACACGGCTTCACAGTAGAGTCAACACCGCATGGGTGAGCGCGTCACAAACACGGATGAGTTGACAAACGTCACAGTTGAATAATAAATAGTTCATAAATATTTGTCTCTTGTCATTTCCCTCCATGTACAGCTTTTACAAAATAAGACGATAATGTGCGTAAAAAGATCTGATTTTGACACAAAAAAAACGAAAAAAGAAGCAGCAAATAAGTTTGAAGAAAAGGCAAAGTAAGACAAACGAGGCAAGAAAAGAATAAAACTTGTTTTTCTCCAGACGTCCAAGGTGCCCTTCCAAGAGCTACCCTCCCCAGTACCACTTGTCAAGGTTACTGAGCGCCTTGTATTCCTTGTGCCGCCGCAGGTAGTCGCAGGCCAGGCACGTGTGCTCGGCCCAGAAGTAGGCCTTCTTGACCTTAAAGTGCCGCCGCCACTCGAAGTACCTGAGGTACATCTCCTCGTTCTTGTCCAGGAGCAGCAGGTAGTCCGCCAGCTCCTTGGGCGAAGAGAAGTCGTCCACGTGGATGAAGGCGTCCCCCTGGATGAAGTTCTCGTAGTTTTGCCTGGGTGGGCCCAGGACCACGGGCACAGTCCCCACGGAGAGCGGGTTGTACAGTTTCTCAGTGATGTAGTCCTTGTGGATGGAGTTCTCGAAAGATAAGTAGAACTTACAGCTGGCCATGGTCGGGAAGTAGTCCTGGTCCGAGATGTACTCCCCGAAGGCCTGTCCGTAGGCGTGGACCTCGATGTGTTTGTAGAGCTCGTTGTAGTACTTCACCCGGACGTGATCCTGGTTCCAGTTGCTCACGATCCAGCAGATCAGCTTGTTCTTGCTGGGAGGCACGAAGTCCTCCTCGCCGTCCGCCGCTACGATGGACCCATAAGGCACTTCGATGTCAGCATCCTGACGGTAGTTCAGGGTCAGATTGAAAAGGTTTTCAATCCCGGGGAGCTGGGACGAGTGTGACGGCGACTCCAGGTTCATCCAGACCCACTTCTGGAAGGACGGTCGCACGAGCGGCGGCAGGTTGGACAGGTCGGTGCAGATGTCCCTGTGGTGGATCACCACCCCGTCGGACTTGTTGTAGAAGTTCCTGTCGGCCGTGATGACGCAGCCCTCGATGCCGAAGAGGGAGCTGCACACGCTCGGGTCGTAGGTCTGTCCGAACGGCCAGAGCCAGATCAGAACCGTCGTCACATTCCTGTCACCTTTCGTCAAGAGGCCTTTGACTCGCGCCGTGGAAACCGTGGACTCGACCGGACCCGTCAACCAGCTGGTGGATGGTTTAAAATACATCAAAAACAGGGTCACGAAGCATCCCAGGATGAAGGTTCCGAGCAGAAGGGGTCGAAGGATTCTGTTGAAAGGTGCAGATGGCATACTCTGTCCTGGGGGGGGAGAGCCAGAAGAATCCTGTTAGAAACCAACCACGAAAAACTCTTTACTTTGGACAAACCTTGTGGATTTGACTGACGGAGGAAATCCAAACAAGGATGTAGATCCTTGGGGGTCGTTTCTACATGTGGGCGGAGACTGGATCACACAGAAGTCAGCGAGGCCACGACCACCAAGATTCTCGAGTCAATCGAAGGCTGAAGGTCGTCCTAAAGGTGCCGCCTTCGTGTCGGACGAGAGAATGAAGTCATGGTTAACTTGATCGATCTTTGACACGCAGAGAAGATAAAAATCAACTTTTATTTCAAAACGTTCTCTGAGGACGTCTCTCGCTCCAGGTGGAGGTGAGTCAGGAAGACATCGTAGCCTCGCGGCGGTGAGTCAACGTTCACACGTGTGTCGCCGCCCATGTAGCATGTAGCATGTTAGCTGAACCTCTTCAATAACATGTGGGTTGATCAGAGACAGTGTACCCGGTTAAGAAATCCAAGATGGCCGCCGCAGTGTAAACAGTGCGTTGAGCTCCTGTTATTTATATTTGACTTGTTACTACTTTTTATTTTGTACCTCTACTTGGTTCACATATTGGTGATATTGTTTTGTTGGTATATCTGAGTGTACATGTAAATGTATTTTTTCCTCATGATTACTGTGGAAAAAGACCATCATGCAATGTGTGGCGTCGCCTTTGGCTCTGTTGACAAAGGCTATATGTGTTAGCATACGTGTTAGCATACGTGTTAGCATACGTGTTAGTTTATGTGTTAGCATATGTGTTAGCATACGTGTTAGTTTATGTGTTAGCATACGTGTTAGCATACGTGTTAGCATACCTGATAGCTTACCTGTTAGCATACGCTGTGTTTCCACAAGCGTTTGTTTGTTTCTCAGGCCAAGTTTACATGTCAAATATAATATAATAGTTAGTGTTTACGAAGTGTTTTTACATGACGGTGAACGCATCACTTCCTGTGTGCGTCATGTGATGAACCGACAACCGACAAAAAATAAACGTTTTTGACGCAATAAATTGGATCAACGTATAAAACGTAAAATACTCGTCTGTCGTTGACACAACATTCTTGTCGTCTCTTCGTGTTCAGCTGGATGTTGGTTCTATCTGGTGTCATGTTGTGTTGATGTTGTGTTGATGTTGTAATGATGTTGTGTTGATGTTGTGTTGATGTTGTGATAATGTTGTGTTGATGTTGTGATGATGTTGTGATGATATTGTGTTGATGTTGTGTTGATGTTGTGATGATGTTGTGATGATATTGTGATGATGTTGTGTTGATGTTGTGATGATGTTGTGTTGATGTTGTGTTGATGTTGTGTTGATGTTGTGATGATGTTGTGTTGATGTTGATGTTGTGATGATGTTGTGATGATGTTGTGTTGATGTTGTGTTGATGTTGTGATGATGAAATGTATTGTGTTGATGTTGTGTTGATGTTGTGATGATATTGTGATGATATTGTGTTGATGTTGTGTTGATGTTGTGATGATGAAATGTATTGTGTTGATGTTGTGTTGATGTTGTGATGATGTTGTGATGATATTGTGTTGATGTTGTGTTGATGTTGTGATGATGAAATGTATTGTGATGATGTTGTGATGATGTTGTGATGATGTTGTGATGATGTTGTGTTGATGTTGTGTTGATGTTGTGATGATGTTGTGTTGATGTTGTGATGATATTGTGTTGATGTTGAGATGATGTTGTGATGATGTTGTGATGATGTTGTGTTGACGTTGTGATGATATTGTGATGATGTTGTGATGATGTTGTGTTGACGTTGTGATGATATTGTGTTGATGTTGTGATGATGTTGTGATGATATTGTGTTGATGTTGTGATGATGTTGTGATGATGTTGTGTTGACGTTGTGATGATATTGTGTTGATGTTGTGATGATGTTGTGATGATATTGTGTTGATGTTGTGATGATGTTGTGATGATGTTGTGTTGACGTTGTGATGATATTGTGTTGATGTTGTGATGATGTTGTGTTAATGTTGTGATGATGTTGTGATGATATTGTGTTGATGTTGTGATGATGTTGTGATGATATTGTGTTGATGTTGTGATGATGATGTGATGATATTGTGTTGATGTTGTGATGATGTTGTGATGATGTTCTGTTGATGTTGTGATGATGTTGTGTTAATGTTGTGTTGATGTTGTGTTGATGTTGTGATGATGAAATGTATTGTGTTGATGTTGTGTTGATGTTGTGATGATGAAATGTATTGTGTTGATATACATTTTATTTAAAAACATACTGTATCTCAATATTTACTGAGATTATTTTAATTTATTTTCAGTAGAAAAAAAGAAACATATTTAAAGTGTAGTTTTGATTAATGATTTTAATATATATATGTTTTACCCAAAAACATTATCTAAATATTCACGACAAATATTTTGAGATTCATAAAAGATTTTACACAAAATTGTCATTATTTCACTACATTAAAAAAGAGTAAAAACACAATATTATTGTAATAAACCGTTATAAACAGTTTTGATGACAAAAACAAAATGAAAACAAGTTTTATTGAAATATTAATAACAAATAATTATAGATGTTTCTTCGGGATCATTCTCACCTCTGACCACTAGAGGGCCACATAAATACAGTCAAATACAGGCCCCTGGACCAGACTTTCTCTGTTATGGTGTCTCCATGGTGATGATGCTGAGGTCACGTGACTGTTGTGTGGAGGAGACGTGTTTGAGGTGAGGGGGGGGGGGTCTGTGGGGGGATGTGACGCTCGCAGCTCTTATTTCCTGACGTCCTTAAACGCAACATGGGGGAACATGTGTGTTTCATGAACAACACAACATTTGTCCAATGGTTTGTGATGTAAGAACACAACATGGATGCTGAGGACGAGAGGAGACATGACAGGTGGAGGCATCAGTGATGGAGGAACATGGGGGTGATGATGGGGGGTCGATGGGGGTGTTAGGATCTGAAGGTCATTTAGGAATGATGCTCACGCGCCGGGAGGACGCTCGCGGACACACACACACACACACACACACACACACACACACACACACACACACACACACAGAGCGGGCTTGTGTCGATGGATGTCGACGGAGGCTCGCGCTCAGTAATTAGCGCGGCTGGGATTCGAACTCGCGACTCACCATCTGGACAGGCGAGAGTCGAAGAAGGAGCTCCTGGTCATCCTGCTGCTCCTCGTCCTCAGCAGAGACACCTCGTGACGTGCGGGAGGTGCGGGTGCGTCTGGAAGAGAAAGTCTCGCCCGGTGAGCGCGTCCATGTTCGAGCAGAGATGGAGGCGCGGATCTTCTTCTTCGAACAAAGACTGGATCAGAGACACGTTGCTGAGAGAAACATGATGGGATGCGATGTGGAAGAATTCCTGCTGCTGCCCATGCGCTCTACCTCACTGCAGCTGCACTGGAGTGTGTGCGGGGGTGCGCTGCTGGTGGAGGGCGTGCGTGCGCGCGCGCGCGTGTGTGCGAGTGTGTTGTTGTGTGTGAGTGTGTTAGAGTGTTTGCGTGCGTGTCCGTGTGTTGTGTGTGTGTGTGTTTGTGTTGATGTGTGTGTGAGAGTGTGTGCGTGCGTGTGTGTGCGAGTGTTGGCGTGTGTGTGCGAGTGTGTTGTTGTGTGTGAGTGTGTTAGAGTGTTTGCGTGCGTGTCCGTGTGTTGTGTGTGTGTGTGTTTGTGTTGATGTGTGCGTGAGAGTGTGTGCGTGCGTGTGTGTGCGTCGGTGTGTGTATGTTGGTGTGATCGTGTGTTTGTGTGTGTGAGTATGTGTGTGAGTGTGTTCGTGTGTGTGTGTGCGCGCGCGTCAGTGTGTGTATGAGTGTGAGTGTGTGTTGATGTGTGTGTGAGTTTGTGTGTGTGTGAGAGTTTGTGTTGGTGTGATCGTGTGTGTGTGTTGGTGTGTGAGGAAGTGTGTGTGTGAGAGTTAGTGTGTGTGTTGGTGTGTCTGAGTGTGATTGTGTGTGTGTGATTGTATGTGTGTACTTGTGCGTGGGTGTGAGTGTGTGTCAGTGCATGTTTGTTATAGTGTGTGTGTGTGTGTGTGTGTGTGTCAATGAAAACTCACACACAAGTGTTTAATTTCCAGCACTGTTGTGTATAGTGACGTATTAAATGTAAATAAATTAAATATTCGTGGAAAATATGATTTATTTAAAACAATAATACGTTTATATTTGTATGAAAAACACAACAAACTATAACTTAATAACAATTTTCACTATATTTTCCAAAAGTCTGACCAAACAAAAAACACCGCAGTTGAAGCGAAAAGACTGAACTATAAAGACACTCTAGCGCCCTCTGGTGGCAACTCGTTTTTCATGTTTCACTTTGAATTATTTTGACTTCTATTGTTTAGAAACTTGTTTTGTTTGTGTTGTTCGGTTCAGTTTCAGTCTTTCTAGAATGTTGTATTAATAAGTTAAACATGTTTAAAATGCAGAGATAAATGAGTTAAATAAACTCTTTAATTCATGTCATTGTTGTTCTTTTTATGTTTAAAGTTTAGCCTTTGCTGCTTGAAAATATGTTAATGTTCAAGTAAATACATGTACTTGACAGTAGAGATAGAATTAATTAAATTAATATGAATAAAATCATTCACTTATATATTAAAGTGAGCAAATCAATATTAATAATTCAAAGTACATTTAATAAATGAACTAATTTTAGATTTTCTTTAATCTCTCTGATAGATACTTTATTCATCTCACAGATATTCACAGAGAGTTTCCTCCTCAATACATCAGATCAGAAAAGTGACAACATTTGTCGACATGAACCGTCAGATAAATATGATTATTGTCACCGACTGTAGTTGTTAAAGCAACAGTACGTAACATTTTCTTCTATAAATTATCATTTTCACGATGATTTTCTTTACGAAACTCTGACGAATCGCCTTGAGTTTGCAAGTGTCATGTGACCAACAAACTACTTTACATTAGTTGCTCGGAGACGGTACTTTCCACGTACTGAGAGAAGTATTACTCTTTGGGAAACTAACATTTATGTGGTATTTGTCACGGCGCAGCAGATATTAACGACATGGCAGTTCCACTACTCTGACACTGGATGGAGCCAGAGACAACGAGTTCAAAAACCACTGGATGAAACATCTCTTGTATATTTGTGACTCTTTATTAGTTCCAGCTGTCGACCAATCAGTGACGAGCATCAAGTGTGCATAGGTTCAGGTGAGACGAGGACAATCATGCTGGCTTTAGGAACCGAAGGAGATCCTGAGGGATCAAGAAAGTTCTACCTAAGAAAAGGTTCTCGGTTTCCGTCACATTCTTTAAGACTTTTCTCCTTCATTCCTGCCACTTCCTGCGCTCGCCTCCGAAGATGGACGCCCACTTCTGCGTGATGTCCAGGTAGATGGACGGCTTGTTGGGCAGGTAGTCCAGGTAGGCGGCGTGACCGGTCTTGGGCACGGCCGCCTCGATCTGCGTGCCCTCGTGCCACTCGTTGAAGGAGGTGATGGAGATGAAGTCCGGTCGGGCCTCCAGGGCGGCGCTCAGCGACGTCTCGTAATACTTCCCGTTGATGCGGTTCCTGGTGTTCTGGAAGTTCCAGGGTCGCACGCTGGTGTCGATGTAGCCCGGGCCCACGCTGGGGATGAAGAGCAGGTTGTTGTCCTCGCAGAAGCTCCGGATGGACTTCCAGTTCTTCTGCGTGGAGCCGTAGGAGAAGCCGTTGGTGGCGAAGTAGGTGTAGACGCCGTCGAAGCCGGCCGTCAGAGCGTCGCGCTTGTGCTTCTCCTCCACCAGCAGCGCCACGAAGACGGCGTCGTACGGCGTGTCGCGGACGCTGCCGGGTTCCGTGTGCTTCAGCAGTTTGGACCACTGCTGCGAGTTCATCAGGTACGAGTCGTACACGTAGAAGAGCGGCAGCAGCTTCCCGGTGCTGGTGCGGAACCTGAAGAACGCCGGATGATTCCCGTACCTGAGGACGAGAACATCCACCGACACTGACGCTCGGAAACCAGTTCAACGAAAAAAAAAAGGAAGAACCGAAGTCCAATTGCTATTGTAAAATAGTAGCTGTAGAGCTAATGTTGCTCATGTAAAATAGTAGCTGTAGATGTAATGTTGCTAATGTAAAATAGAAGCTGTAGAGCTAATGTTGCTAATGTAAAATAGTAGCTGTGGAGACAATATTGCTAATGTAAAATAGTAGCTGTAGAGCTAATGTTGCTAATGTAAAATAGTAGCTTTAGAGCTTATGTTGCTAATGTAAAATAGTATCTGTAGAGCTAATGTTGCTTAGTTGTAGAGCTAAGGTTGCTAATGTAAAATAGGAGCTGTAGAGCTAATGTTGCTAAGTTGTAGAGCTAATGTTGCTAATGTAAAGTAGTAGCTGCAGAGCTAATGTTGCTAATTTAAAATAGGAGCTGCAGAGCTAATGTTGCTAATGTAAAATAGAAGCGGCAGAGCTAATGTTGCCCAGCTGCAGAGCTAATGTTGCTTAGCTGTAGAGCTAATGTTTCTAGTGTAAAATAGCAACTGTAGAGCTAATGTTGCTTAGTTGTAGAGCTAAGGTTGCTATTGTAAAATAGTAGCTGTAGAGCTAATGTTGCTCATGTAAAATAGTAGCTGTAGATGTAATGTTGCTAATGTAAAATAGAAGCTGTAGAGCTAATGTTGCTAATGTAAAATAGTAGCTGTGGAGACAATATTGCTAATGTAAAATAGTAGCTGTAGAGCTAATGTTGCTAATGTAAAATAGTAGCTTTAGAGCTTATGTTGCTAATGTAAAATAGTATCTGTAGAGCTAATGTTGCTTAGTTGTAGAGCTAAGGTTGCTAATGTAAAATAGGAGCTGTAGAGCTAATGTTGCTAAGTTGTAGAGCTAATGTTGCTAATGTAAAGTAGTAGCTGCAGAGCTAATGTTGCTAATTTAAAATAGGAGCTGCAGAGCTAATGTTGCTAATGTAAAATAGAAGCTGCAGAGCTAATGTTGCCCAGCTGCAGAGCTAATGTTGCTTAGCTGTAGAGCTAATGTTTCTAGTGTAAAATAGCAACTGTAGAGCTAATGTTGCTTAGTTGTAGAGCTAAGGTTGCTATTGTAAAATAGTAGCTGTAGAGCTAATGTTGCTCATGTAAAATAGTAGCTGTAGATGTAATGTTGCTAATGTAAAATAGAAGCTGTAGAGCTAATGTTGCTAATGTAAAATAGTAGCTGTGGAGACAATATTGCTAATGTAAAATAGTAGCTGTAGAGCTAATGTTGCTAATGTAAAATAGTAGCTTAAGAGCTTATGTTGCTAATGTAAAATAGTATCTGTAGAGCTAATGTTGCTTAGTTGTAGAGCTAAGGTTGCTAATGTAAAATAGGAGCTGTAGAGCTAATGTTGCTAATGTAAAATAGTAGCTGTAGAGCTTATGTTGCTAATGTAAAATAGTAGCTATAGAGCTTATGTTGCTAATGTAAAATAGTAACTGTAGAGCTAATTTTGCTCCAGCTTCTACTCACTGCTCCAGGATGTACTTGACGTTCTCCATCATGTTGACCTCGTCGCGACCTTTGTAGGGCTCGATGTGAAACGCGATCTGGCGACAGAC
The DNA here is from genome assembly GCF_982586985.1 of Callionymus lyra. Taxonomy (NCBI): domain Eukaryota; kingdom Metazoa; phylum Chordata; class Actinopteri; order Syngnathiformes; family Callionymidae; genus Callionymus; species Callionymus lyra. The sequence goes on along the minus strand of NC_141835.1, from coordinate 2,609,775 downwards.
AGACCAGGAGGTTTCTCTCGGTCATTACGGCGTTTGCCGGCGATTTACGAACAGATGGAGGTTCTGTGCTCCGGTCTGACCTTGATATGGTATTTATCGGCCACTTCCAGCAGCATCGGGATGATGTCGTCCAGCGGCTCGCCGTTGTCGTCCTGGGTTTTGGGCGGATACCAGGAGACGGCGATGACACCTGAGGGTGAAGGTGCGTTAAAGCAGTTTTATTTTTCACATTCCACTGGTTCTAGGTCAGAACAACGCTATAGTTATTGCGACACGTCACGACCAAACTGCTTCACAGCAGGGGTCGGAGATGGCGCTTTCATTCATTTTCATTATGGCGACCCACATGTGGCCCCTCAGTTCGAGAGCAGCATCGTTTATTAAAGATTCTTCAGACCTAAACGAACGTTTTTGCTCAACAAACATGTGAAGGTTGTGTTTATTTTCTTTTGTCTAAATTAAACACATTTTCAGTTTTTCATTCAAATGTTTTATTAGTATTTTGACTGTGTTGGCGACAAGAATCTTGTGTCTCTGAGTGAGTTTTAATTCGACGAGAAACCATCTAAAGCAGGGGTCTCCAAACCGGTCCTTAAAGGGCCGTGGTGGTCCAGGTTTTTGTTCCAACCGGTCAAGCATGTACAGTTAAACTAATTAACTTTCAGTTCAAACAAGCAACACCTGACTGACACTCAATGGATTACACTCTGCTCTGGATTGGTTGGAACAAAAACCTCCACCATCTTTGAGGACCGGTCTGGGGGACCGGTCTGGGGGCCCCTGATCTAAAGACTCTTAACACCATAGAGGTTGATAATGTTTGACGACCCTTGTTCTAAGAAGATTAATTTGACCCAAAACATGCACATTTATAGTTTAGATGATGTTTTACTTCCCCCCACCAATTGTTGGACTGGAGACGATTCAGTTTTCAAGAAAATTCACACAGTTGCAATTACACCGTTTTAACAGTGGGGGAGCCAGAAACAAATGTGTTCAATCTTCCATAGAAATGAAGGAAGTAAAAGATAATGCCATCTTAAAACCACACGTGTCAATTCACTGTAGGTGAAAAGGTGAAAAGGTATCATTACAGTCGTAACTTTCTACTGGGTTGTGCGAGCCAGTTCCAGATCGCTGCTGCCCCCTGTGGCTCCAATGAGATCATTTGAATGAAAAAAATATAAAATAATAAAACTTAATAAAACTAACTAATGTGAAAAAGATATTTGATGGAAAATGACAATATGGGTTCGAAACGAGCTGCTTGCCGGATGTCTGCGCTCGCTTTGTATTTTTCTCCAACATTCCTTGTGGACTAGTGTCAGCGTCTGCTTTGTAGGTCAAAGTTCTCTACGGATCAAAACGTTTTTGATTCGTAAAAAAACAACAATATTTCTCTCACCAATGGAAGCCTGGCGGAGCTGCTGCATGTGGGTCTCCACCACGGCGGGGTCCCTGGAGCTGTACGGCCCCAGGGCCGGGTAGAAGTTGGAGCCGATGTCGTCGGGCGGACTGTGTCGACCTTGAGGATAACCCTGAGCCACCTTGGCGTCCCAGTGCGGCAGCTGCGGGTGGTTCCAGTGGACGTACTTCCCGTCGAACTTCGGGTTCCCGAACCAGATGTAGTAGAAGGCGTGGAGGTAGTAGTTCGGAGGCGGGAACCGTCTCAGAGCGGCTTGTATGTCTTCGTCCTTCCTGGCGGACATCTTGGCCTGCTCCGGTTTGGTCTCGACCCGCTGGTCCTGGTCTTGGTCGACCCTGGGCCGAGGGAGGTCACCGAGCGACGTGTCTTCTGGCGCGAGCGACTTCAGCACCAGCGTTATGACCACGAGCGTCCACACCAGCGCGATCAACACCACGCACGTCCTGCGCCTGAACCTGGCCATGCTTGCCCGGGGTCACCAGAGGTCATGGCGGAAGTGATGAACTGGACGGACCTTCATCGAACGACCACAGGATGAACCTTCAACTCTGGGCAGCGGTCCAGGAGGACAAGAGAACACGTTAGAACGAAGACAAATCCACAAATCCTGACACGTTAGCATCACAAACACAAGCTAGCAGGTGGCTTGACTCACAATATCAACTTCAGTCTGGAGAATACTTGAAAAACAGGATGTTAGCATCGACATAATGACTGATAAATAAACCTCAACCACGCAAATGACATAGTAAACGACATGTTAAGCAGTTTAAGCGATAAACGAGGCTCAGTTATCAGTTTATAAGCAGATGTTCTGTTATTACGAGCTTCGATGAACAGGAAGAAACAAACCTGCTCTGACACTCGTCGACTATACAGTAGATATACACATCATTGGACCGGCACAGACTATTGTAACGACCCATCCATATATCGTACAAATCTGTTCTAAGCATTTCCGGCTGTCAGTTATAAATTCAAGATGTTGTGACACCGCTCCACCGTTCGGGAGTGGTACTACATCTCTATTTAATAATTACATTTTAATGATATTATTCACAGTTAATAAAGTTAATACACATGCAGTGCAATATTCATTTATTGATCATAGATCATTGATCTTAAACATCCCATGTTGATAAAGGAAATTAATTGTTTTAATAACAAAAAGCAAACTTTAAATTTTGTAATTTTCGAGTTTAAGGAAACATTTTTACAATGTAATTCCCTCTAATCATGCTTTACTGCAGGAAGAAGTTTAGCAACGACTTCATAAATACTGACTTATATTTCTGTGTGAGGAGTTTAATGATTTAAAAATCAACCAACCTGGAGGAACCAGCGATAGCATGTTCATGTAGCTGTGCAGCTAATGTTGCTCAGCTGTGAAGCTAATATAGTAGCTGCAGAGCTAATGTTGTTAATGTAAAATATTAGCTGCAGAGCTAATGTTGCTTAGCTGTAGAGCTAATGTAGCTTATCTGCAGAGCTAATGTTGCTTAGCTGTAGAGCTAATGTAGCTTAGCTGTAGAGCTAATGTTGCTAATGTAAAATATTAGCTGCAGAGCTAATGTTGCTTAGCTGTAGAGCTAATGTAGCTTATCTGCAGAGCTAATGTTGCTTAGCTGTAGAGCTAATGTAGCTTAGCTGTAGAGCTAATGTTGCTAATGTAAAGTAGTAGCTGCAGAGCTTATGTTGTTAATGTAAAATATTAGCTGCAGAGCTAATGTTGCTTAGCCGTAGAGCTAATGTTGCTAATGTAAAATATTAGCTGCAGAGCTAATGTTGCTTAGCTGTAGAGCTAATGTAGCTTAGCTGCAGAGCTAATGTAGCTTAGCTGTAGAGCTAATGTTGCTAATGTAAAGTATTAGCTGCAGAGCTAATGTTGCTAATGTAAAATAGTAGCTACAGAGCTAATGTTGCTAATGTAAAATAGAAGCTGCAGAGCTAATGTTGCCCAGCTGCAGAGCTAATGTTGCTTAGCTGTAGAGCTAATGTTTCTAGTGTAAAATAGCAACTGTAGAGCTAATGTTGCTTAGTTGTAGAGCTAAGGTTGCTATTGTAAAATAGTAGCTGTAAAGTTAATGTTGCTCATGTAAAATAGTAGCTGTAGATGTAATGTTGCTAATGTAAAATAGAAGCTGTAGAGCTAATGTTGCTAATGTAAAATAGTAGCTGTGGAGACAATATTGCTAATGTAAAAAAGTAGCTGTAGAGCTAATGTTGCTAATGTAAAATAGTAGCTTTAGAGCTTATGTTGCTAATGTAAAATAGTATCTGTAGAGCTAATGTTGCTTAGTTGTAGAGCTAAGGTTGCTAATGTAAAATAGGAGCTGTAGAGCTAATGTTGCTAATGTAAAATAGTAGCTGTAGAGCTTATGTTGCTAATGTAAAATAGTAGCTATAGAGCTTATGTTGCTAATGTAAAATAGTAACTGTAGAGCTAATTTTGCTAATGTAAAATAGTAGCTGTAAAGCTAATGTTGCTAATGTAAAATGGTAGCTGTAGAGCTGAGGTTGCTAATGTAAAATGGTAGCTGTAGAGCTAAGGTTGCTAATGTAAAATCGTAGCTGTAAAGCTAATGTTGCTAATGTAAAATGGTAGCTGTAGAGCTAAGGTTGCTAATGTAAAATAGTAGCTGTAGAGCTAATGTTGATGTCATATTTATTCTTGAGCCATGGACACATTTGTTCATCCCATTATTTAAATAAATATAATCGCATTATTACTATACATTAATTCATTCAATATATTTATATATTAGTTTTATTTCAGAGAACAAGAGAATCATCTGTTGAACTCTGACCCTCAGATGATCCAGTAAACATCGAGCTGGACGTTCAGACGTCTGAGATGAAACGTTACAAATAGAATCTTGACTCCAGGCGTTGTTTGGCAACATTTCCCAGCATGCTCGCTGCCAGGCGTCCTCGTCGGGGCCAAGAGCAGTTTTTCCTGCGATCATTCATTACTGCGAGTCTTTGAAACGTTTCGGACTCCGATCTAAAAATGTTCTGGCGACACAACGGCTGGTTTTCCAGCCCTTGACCCGCTGTGACCTCCACCTCTGAGGCCATGGTTCTCAAGGTCAGGACGACAGGTGTTTGTTCTCAATGAAGATTTGTGTCTTTATTTTCAATCACAATAAATATTTTAAATAACAAACCACTTTAAATCCGTTTTTCAATAGAAAAAGAATCGAAACAGTAGAAACACGATAAGAATATGAAACGATTCATGTTCAGTGATTTATGTTTTAGTTAAAGATCAATTTTAAATAATAACTATTTTCATTCTAATGTTTTCCGATAAAGATTTTTAAAAAATCGTACAATATGAAAACATGTCCCTCGTGTTACCGCCGGGTCAAGATGACCCGAAGACCCGAAAACGAATGTGTTCGTTTTATCCCTTGTGTTGTCTCTGGATCAAGATGAACGACCTCCACTACTATCTATAGAAGCCACAGAGGTCGTTGACCTTTGACCCAACACAAGGGATACATTGTTTTCAGGCCTCCGGGTCACCTTGACCCAGAGACAACACAAGGGTCAAGTGTGTATTTGAAAGGTTCTTCAGAATCCAGTGTGCTTCAGCTCCTCAGCATGACTCTCCACCTTCTTGTGTTGCCTGGTCCTGCAGGTGAGGACCAGCCAGGTGAGGAAGCAGCCGAGCAGGAGCGCGAGCACCGCAGGAACGATGGCGAGCCAGAGAGGAACCTCAGGAGGTCCAGGAGTCACAGGAGAGAGTGTTGGAGCAACGTTTGGTTCACGACTGTTTATCCTCGTGAAGATGTACGGCTGCTCCTGAACACACACGAGTACAAACACACACACTTATAATAAACACACACATGTGTACAAACACACACACTTATAATAAACACACACACGTGTACAAACACACACACTTATAATAAACACACACATGTGTACAAACACACACACTTATAATAACACACACACGAGTACAAACACACACACTTATAATAAACACACACATGTGTACAAACACACACACTTATAATAAACACACACACGTGTACAAACACACACACTTATAATAAACACACACATGTGTACAAACACACACACTTATAATAACACACACACGAGTACAAACACACACACTTATAATAACACACACACTTATAATAAACACACACACTTATAATAAACACACACACTTATAATAACACACACACTAATAATAACACACACACTTATAATAACACACACACTTATAATAAACACACACATGTACAAACACACACACTTATAATAACACACACACTTATAATAACACACACACTAATAATAACACACACACTTATAATAACACACACACTTATAATAAACACACACATGTACAAACACACACACTTATAATAACACACACACTTATAATAACACACACACTTATAATAAACACACACATGTGTACAAACACACACACGTATACAAACACACACACTTATAATAAACACACACACACTTATAATAAACACACACACACGTATGTAGACACACACACGTATACAAACACAAGTACACAAACACACTGATACAAACACACATACACAAACACACTAATACAAACACACTAATACAAACACAGGTATACAAACATAAGTACACATACACAAGTATACAAACATACTAAAACAAACACACATACACAAACACAGGTATACAAACACAAGTACACAAACACTAGTATACAAACACAATGATACAAACACACATACACAAACACACTAATACAAACACAGGTATACAAACACAAGTACACAAACACTAGTATACAAACACAATGATACAAACACACTAATACAAACACACGTACACAAACACAGGTATACAAACACACTAATACAAACAAAGGTATACAAACACAAGTATACAAACACACTGATACAAACACACTAATACAAACACACATACACAAACACAGGTATACAAACACACTAATACAAACAAAGGTATACAAACACAAGTACACAAACACAAGTATACAAACACACTAATACAAACACACTGCTACAAACTCAAGTATACAAACACAAGTACACAAACACAGGACTACAAACACACTGATACAAACTCAAGTACACAAACACAGGACTACAAACACACTGATACAAACTCAAGTATACAAACACAAGTACACAAACACAAGTACACAAACACACTGATACAAACACACATACATAAACACACTAATACAAACACACTAATACAAACACAGGTATACAAACATAAGTACACATACACAAGTATACAAACATACTAAAACAAACACACATACACAAACACAGCTATACAAACACAAGTACACAAATACTAGTATACAAACACAATGATACAAACACACAAACACAATGATACAAACACACTAATACAAACACACGTACACAAACACAGGTATACAAACACACTAATACAAACAAAGGTATACAAACACAAGTACACAAACACAAGTATACAAACACACTGCTACAAACTCAAGTATACAAACACAAGTACACAAACACAAGTATACAAACACAGGACTACAAACACACTGATACAAACTCAAGTACACAAACACAAGTACACAAACACAGAACTACAAACACACTGATACAAACTCAAGTACACAAACACAGGACTACAAACACAGGACTACAAACACACTGATACAAACTCAAGTACACAAACACAAGTATACAAACACAGAACTACAAACACACTGATACAAACACAAACACAGGTAACTCAGGTGTGTACCTGGCTGGGACACCTGAGTTGACTCCTGCTGTTGCTGAACTGGTTGAACGTCTGTTTCTCTCCGACAGGCTCGAGCTGAAACAACACGATCAATACTTCGATCACATCCTGGTTCTTCCTCCAGACCCACCATGTTGTTCCACAGAGCTGCTGCCATGTCTGCATGTCCTCGCTCGCTGAAGTGGAAGCAGTCCCGGGAGAAGTAGCTGTCGTCAGGTCTGGCGTCCTGGAACAGAGACCCGGGCGCTCAGGTGGGATCTTCCCTCGTGGCCACGATGGTCTTACTTGATTCAGAGGCACCTCCGTGTTCCTGAGGAACGTCTGCAGCACCACAGTGAAGTCCTCCCTGTCGTCGTACCGACCTCCGTCCACCAGCTTCTCCGTCTCCACCTGAGCAGGTGTTAGTTCACAGCGGCGTCCAATCAACATGCTCGTGTCTCACCTGAAGATCCCGGTTGTATCTCTTGACCTCGGCCAGTTCTGGAGAGTCTTCGCTGGGCAGCAGGAAGCACGGACACACCAACCTGGAGGGACCAGTGATAGCATGTTCATGTAGCTAATGTTGCTTAGCTGTGGAGCTAATGTTGCTTAGCTGTAGAGCTAATGTTGCTTAGCTGTGCAGCTAATGTTGCTTAGCTGTGCAGCTAATGTTACTTAGCTGTGCAGCTAATGTTGCTTAGCTGTGAGCTAATATTGCTTAGCTGTGCAGCTAATGTTGCTTAGCTGTGGAGCTAATGTTGCTTAGCTGTGCAGCTAATGTTGCTTAGCTCTGCAGCTAATGTTGCTTAGCTCTGCATCTTACTTTGCTTTGCTTTGGAGCTAATGTTGCTTTGCTGTGCAGCTAATGTTGCTTAGCTGTAGAGATAATGTTGCTTTACTGTGCAGCTAATGTTGCTTAGCTGTAGAGATAATGTTGCTTAACGGTGCAGCTAATGTTGCTTAGCTGTGCCGCTAATTTTGCTTAGCTGTGCAGCTAATGTTGCTTAGCTGTGCAGCTAATGTTGCTTAGCTGTACAGTTTATGTTGCTTAGCTTTGCAGCTAATGTTGCTTAGCTGTAGAGCTAATGTTGCTTAGCTGTGTATCTAATGTTGCTTAGCTGTGGAGCTAATGTTGCTTAGCTGTGCAGCTACTGTTGCTTAGCTGTGCAGCTAATGTTGCTTAGCTTTGCAGCTACTGTTGCTTAGCTGTGCAGCTAATGTTGCTTAGCTGTGCAGCTACTGTTGCTTAGCTGTGCAGCTAATGTTGCTTAGCTGTGGAGCTAATGTTCTTTAGCTGTGCAGCTAATGTTGCTCAGCTGTGGAGCTAATGTTCCTTAGCTGTGCAGCTAATGTTGCTTAGCTGTGCAGCTGACGTTACTCAGCTGTGCAGCTAATATCGCTAAGCTGTGTTTTGGCCACAGAAGTAGCGTTAGCATGACTAGCATTTGTAGCTGAAGCAACAGATGCTGTCGAGGAAGTATTTTGTCTTTAAACCTCAAAGTCTGAAAGTAGAAATGTTTTGCTTCCTCACTCCTGTAACAGGTTGCAGCCCAGACTGTCCCGCTTGATCCTCCTCAGACCTTCCACCTCCAGGATCTCCAGGATGTTGACGATGGTTCTGGGCATCTGCGCGAGGAGACGAACGGTCTGTAGCTTCTGGACGAACGACAAGTACAACTTCTCACCTCGGCGTGCAGCAGATCCAAGCTGGTCCTCATGTGGGCGCTGAAGTTCTGGGGCGACAGCGAGGCCTGCGGGTCGAGCACAGAACACCAGACTCAACGATGCTCAGACGCCCGGACGGACCTTTGACTCACCCTGTCGTTGCAGTACTGACACAAGTCGTTCCCTCCGATGAAGAGCGTCACCAGCTTCCAGTCTCGCTGGAAATCTACCGTCTTGGAAAACAACGTGTTCAGTCAACAGTTCTTGTTACTTTACACTCCTGGACTCACAGAGTCGTTCTTCATGGCGTCGATCAGAGCGCGGACCTGACCCGGGATCCCTCTGCAGGGACGACATGATGATGGTTTGATGGAATGATGATGAAGATGATGATGAAGATGATGATGATGGTTTGATGGAATGATGATGATGATGATGATGATGATTTGATAGAAGATGATTGAGGTTTGATAGAAGATGATGAAGATGATGATGAAGATGATGAAGGTGAAGATGATGGTGAAGGTGAAGATGAAGATGAAGATGATGATGAAGGTGATGATGATGATGATGAAGACGAAGGTGATGATGAAGATGATGATGAAGACAAAGGTGATGATGATGATGAAGATGATGATGATGATGAAGGTGATGATGATGAAGATGATGAAGATGATGATGAAGACGAAGGTGATGATGATGATGAAGATGATGATGATGAAGACGAAGGTGATGATGATGATGAAGATGATGATGAAGACGAAGGTGATGATGAAGATGATGATGAAGACGAAGGTGATGAAGATGATGATGATGATGAAGATGATGATGAAGACGAAGGTGATGATGATGATGAAGATGATGATGAAGATGATGATGAAGACAAAGGTGATGAAGATGATGATGAAGACGAAGGTGATGATGATGATGATGATGAAGATGATGATGATGAAGACGAAGGTGATGATGATGATGAAGACGAAGGTGATGAAGATGATGATGATGAAGATGATGAAGATGATGATGATCAAGATGAAGATGAAGATGATGAAGATGATGATGATGAAGACGAAGGTGATGAAGATGATGATGATGAAGATGAAGATGAAGATGATGATGATGATGATGATGATGATGATGATGATGATGAAGATGAAGATGAAGATGAAGATGATGGTTTGATAGAAGATGAAGATGATGAAGATGATGATGATGAAGATGATGATGAAGATGATGAAGATGATGATGAAGATGATGATGAAGATGATGGTGATGATGATAGTGACTCACGCTATCTTGGCTCCAGACACGGACATGTTGAAGCCAGTCTTTCGCTTCCCTGTTCCCTTCGACGAACCTTTGACGTCCGGGTTGAACTTTTTAAGAATATCTTCATCACAACAAATGAGTTGATCAATAGAAAGCATCAGAAATATTTGTTCAAGTCATGTTGTGGATAATAAACAACTTTTATATTTACGTTCAAGTCTCAAGACATGGGTAAGATAACAACAAAGAGAAATTTAAATTAAATAAATACTGAAATTTTGAATTTCGTGTGTGTGTGCCAAAGCTGAAAATAAATAAATACTGCAAAAATGTAACAATGCATTTACAATAATTCCTATTAACTGTTAGTCCAAATTATATTAAAAATAACTCGATTTTTGTTGATTTACACATTTGTTCTATAACAATTATTATTGCATTGTTTACAACTATTGACACACAGATTTCATGAAGGAAAAACGCTGCAAATGCTCTTTATACTGCTATTTTTAAACATGTTTTCTATTCTAATTTAAGATTTCTTTCTTTTTATTTAATTTTTTCCTTTTAATTTATTTTAATACTTTCTTTATTTTATTTCCATTCATATATATATATTTTTTAATTAGTTGTATTTAAATCTTTACTGAGTACATCACTGGTACACGTTTCTTGACCACGTGATGCGTTTCCTTCTTCCTTCACTTCGTAACAACGCTGCCACCTAGCGGTGAATGCGAGCTGAACAGAAGAAAACTCTTACTTGGCAAAGTTGTGACGGTTTCCAGCGTTTTATCTCCGCCAATACTTCAAGAAACACACACAGGAATGAGGCTTTTCAAAATACTTCTTTACATGAGTACATGTACTCGGTCTCACCTCCAGGACACTCCTCTGTACTCAGTTCTCAGCTGAAGAAGGTTTTTGGCTTTTGCACCGAAAGCAGCCTTTAAAATGAAATGTTTACATCAAACATCTCTCGACATGAATTTAAAGTTAGATGTTTTAAGATCACACTTACAGTTATAGAATCACCTAAAGCGGCGACAACTTTGATGTCCGCTGGTCGAATCTTGTGAGCTAAAATAAAACAAGTTTAAAAACATTTAAACCGTTTTTTTATGGATAGAAAGAGTATTTTTGAACCTGAGGTCGGGATGGAGTTGGACGGGGATGTAAACGCACACGAGAAGTCACTCCCCCAGTTCTATAGAAGAAACAATCATCACTATCAAAACAATCATCACTATCAAGACAATCATCACTATCAAGACAATCATCATTATCAAAACAATCATCACTATCAAGACAATCATCACTATCAAAACAATCATCACTATCAATACAATCATCATTATCAAAACAATCATCACTATCAAAACAATCGTCACTATCAAGACAATCATCACTATCAAGACAATCATCATTATCAAAACAATCATCACTATCAAGACAATCATCACTATCAAAACAATCATCACTATCAAGACAATTATCACTATCAAAACAATCATCACTATCAAGACAATCATCATTATCAAAACAATCATCACTATCAAGACAATCATCATTATCAAAACAATCATCACTATCAAGACAATCATCACTATCAAAACAATCGTCACTATCAAGACAATCATCACTATCAAGACAATCATCATTATCAAAACAATCATCACTATCAAAACAATCGTCACTATCAAGACAATCATCACTATCAAGACAATCATCACTATCAAAACAATCATCACTATCAAGACAATCATCATTATCAAAACAATCATCACTATCAAGACAATCATCATTATCAAAACAATCATCACTATCAAAACAATCATCACTATCAAAACAATCATCACTATCAAGACAATCATCACTATCAAGACAATCATCATTATCAAAACAATCATCACTATCAAGACAATCATCACTATCAAGACAATCATCATTATCAAAACAATCATCACTATCAAAACAATCGTCACTATCAAGACAATCATCACTATCAAGACAATCATCATTATCAAAACAATCATCACTATCAAGACAATCATCATTATCAAGACAATCATCACTATCAAGACAATCATCACTATCAAAACAATCATCACTATCAAGACAATCATCATTATCAAAACAATCATCACTATCAAGACAATCATCATTATCAAAACAATCATCACTATCAAGACAATCATCACTATCAAGACAATCATCATTATCAAAACAATCATCACTATCAAGACAATCATCACTATCAAAACAATCATCACTATCAATACAATCATCATTATCAAAACAATCATCACTATCAAAACAATCGTCACTATCAAGACAATCATCACTATCAAGACAATCATCATTATCAAAACAATCATCACTATCAAGACAATCATCACTATCAAAACAATCATCACTATCAAGACAATTATCACTATCAAAACAATCATCACTATCAAGACAATCATCATTATCAAAACAATCATCACTATCAAGACAATCATCATTATCAAAACAATCATCACTATCAAGACAATCATCACTATCAAAACAATCGTCACTATCAAGACAATCATCACTATCAAGACAATCATCATTATCAAAACAATCATCACTATCAAAACAATCGTCACTATCAAGACAATCATCACTATCAAGACAATCATCACTATCAAAACAATCATCACTATCAAGACAATCATCATTATCAAAACAATCATCACTATCAAGACAATCATCATTATCAAAACAATCATCACTATCAAAACAATCATCACTATCAAAACAATCATCACTATCAAGACAATCATCACTATCAAGACAATCATCATTATCAAAACAATCATCACTATCAAGACAATCATCACTATCAAGACAATCATCATTATCAAAACAATCATCACTATCAAAACAATCGTCACTATCAAGACAATCATCACTATCAAGACAATCATCATTATCAAAACAATCATCACTATCAAGACAATCATCATTATCAAGACAATCATCACTATCAAGACAATCATCACTATCAAAACAATCATCACTATCAAGACAATCATCATTATCAAAACAATCATCACTATCAAGACAATCATCATTATCAAAACAATCATCACTATCAAGACAATCATCACTATCAAGACAATCATCATTATCAAAACAATCATCACTATCAAGACAATCATCACTATCAAAACAATCATCACTATCAATACAATCATCATTATCAAAACAATCATCACTATCAAAACAATCGTCACTATCAAGACAATCATCACTATCAAGACAATCATCACTATCAAAACAATCATCACTATCAAGACAATCATCACTATCAAGACAATCATCATTATCAAACAATCATCACTATCAAGACAATCATCACTATCAAAACAATCGTCACTATCAAGGACAATCATCACTATCAAAACAATCGTCACTATCAAGGACAATCATCACTATCAAGACAATCATCACTATCAAAACAATCATCACTATCAAAACAATCGTCACTATCAAAACAATCATCACTATCAAGACAATCATCACTATCAAAACAATCATCACTATCAAGACAATCATCACTATCAAAACAATCATCACTATCAAGACAATCATCACTATCAAAACAATCGTCACTATCAAGACAATCATCACTATCAAGACAATCATCACTATAAAGACAATCATCACTATCAAAACAATCATCACTATCAAGACAATCATCACTATCAAAACAATCATCACTATCAAAACAATCATCACTATCAAGACAATCATCACTATCAAAACAATCATCACTATCAAGACAATCATCACTATAAAGACAATCATCACTATCAAAACAATCATCACTATCAAAACAATCATCACTATAAAGACAATCATCACTATCAAAACAATCATCACTATCAAAACAATCATCACTATCAAGACAATCATCACTATCAAGACAATCATCACTATCAAGACGATCATCACTATCAAAACAATCATCACTATCAAGACAATCATCATTATCAAAACAATCGTCACTATCAAAACAATCATCATTATCAAGACAATCATCATTATCAAGACAATCATCACTATCAAGACAATCATCATTATCAAAACAATCATCACTATCAAGACAATCATCACTATCAAGACAATCATCATTATCAAAACAATCATCACTATCAAGACAATCATCACTATCAAAACAATCATCACTATCAATACAATCATCATTATCAAAACAATCATCACTATCAAAACAATCGTCACTATCAAGACAATCATCACTATCAAGACAATCATCACTATCAAAACAATCATCACTATCAAGACAATCATCACTATCAAGACAATCATCATTATCAAACAATCATCACTATCAAGACAATCATCACTATCAAAACAATCGTCACTATCAAGGACAATCATCACTATCAAAACAATCGTCACTATCAAGGACAATCATCACTATCAAGACAATCATCACTATCAAAACAATCATCACTATCAAAACAATCGTCACTATCAAAACAATCATCACTATCAAGACAATCATCACTATCAAAACAATCATCACTATCAAGACAATCATCACTATCAAAACAATCATCACTATCAAGACAATCATCACTATCAAAACAATCGTCACTATCAAGACAATCATCACTATCAAGACAATCATCACTATAAAGACAATCATCACTATCAAAACAATCATCACTATCAAGACAATCATCACTATCAAAACAATCATCACTATCAAAACAATCATCACTATCAAGACAATCATCACTATCAAAACAATCATCACTATCAAGACAATCATCACTATAAAGACAATCATCACTATCAAAACAATCATCACTATCAAAACAATCATCACTATAAAGACAATCATCACTATCAAAACAATCATCACTATCAAAACAATCATCACTATCAAGACAATCATCACTATCAAGACAATCATCACTATCAAGACGATCATCACTATCAAAACAATCATCACTATCAAGACAATCATCATTATCAAAACAATCGTCACTATCAAAACAATCATCATTATCAAGACAATCATCATTATCAAGACAATCATCACTATCAAGACAATCATCACTATCAAGACAATCATCACTATCAAGACAATCATCACTATCAAGACGACATCAACAGGTAACAGGTGACGTACGGTTGCAGGAGCAGTCGTGGGTGGAGGTCCTGAGAAGGTGTAGTTACTGTTGAGCGCCGTTCGGATGAAGGGAACTCGCTAAAGATCAAGAGGAGAGAAACACTTTACATTAGCAACATTAGCTCTGCAGCTAGTACTTTACATTAGCAACATTAGCTCTGCAGCTAGTACTTTACATTAGCAACATTAGCTCTGCAGCTAGTACTTTACATTAGCAACATTAGCTCTACAGCTAGTACTTTACATTAGCAACATTAGCTCTGCAGCTAGTACTTTACATTAGCAACATTAGCTCTGCAGCTAGTACTTTACATTAGCAACATTAGCTCTGCAGCTAGTACTTTACATTAGCAACATTAGCTCTGCAGCTAGTACTTTACATTAGCAACATTAGCTCTACAGCTTGTACTTTACATTAGCAACATTAGCTCTACAGCTTGTACTTTACATTAGCAACATTAGCTCTACAGCTACTACTTTACATTAGCAAAATTAGCTCTACAGCTAGAACTTTACATTAGCAACATTAGCTCTACAGCTACTACTTTACATTAGCAACATTAGCTCTACAGCTCTCTGTCAAACTGAGGCCCGGGGGCCAAATGTGTTACCTCAGATGGACACTTCAGGTCGATGGCAGCCGTGAAGTCTTGGGTAAATGTTTTGTCTCCAACAGGCTCGAACTGAATTGTGGTGAAAACAAGATTAAAATAACAAGTCGTGTCAATAAACGATCGAACGAACCATGTTGTTCCACAGAGATCGAGCCATGAGTGTGTGAGCTTTTTGACTGAGATGGAAGCAGTCTGGACTGAAGAAGGAGCGATCAGGACGTCCATCCTGCACACACACATGCACACACATGAACACACACACGCACACACACACACACACACAGACACACATATATTAGCATCATTAGTTACAGCTACTACTTTACATTAGCAACATTAGCTCTACAGCTACTACTTTATCTTAGCATCATTAGTTACAGCTACTACTTTACATTAGCAACATTAGCTCTACAGCTACTACTTTATATTAGCATCATTAGTTACAGCTACTACTTTACATTAGCAACATTAGCTCTACAGCTACTACTTTATATTAGCATCATTAGTTACAGCTACTACTTTACATTAGCAACATTAGCTCTACAGCTACTACTTTATATTAGCAACATTAGCTCGACAGCTACTACTTTATATTAACATCATTAGTTACAGCTACTACTTTATATTAGCATCATTAGTTACAGCTACTACTTTACATTAGCAACATTAGCTCTACAGCTACTACTTTATATTAGCATCATTAGTTACAGCTACTACTTTATATTAGCATCATTAGTTACAGCTACTACTTTATATAAGCATCATTAGTTACAGCTACTACTTTACATTAGCAACATTAGCTCTACAGCTACTACTTTATATTAGCATCATTAGTTACAGCTACTACTTTACATTAGCAACATTAGCTCTACAGCTACTACTTTATATTAGCATCATTAGTTACAGCTACTACTTTACATTAGCAACATTAGCTCTACAGCTACTACTTTATATTAGCATCATTAGCTACAGCTACTACTTTACATTAGAAACATTAGCTCTACAGCTACTACTTTATATTAGCATCATTAGTTACAGCTACTACTTTATATAAGCATCATTAGTTACAGCTACTACTTTATATTAGCATCATTAGTTACAGCTACTACTTTATATTAGCATCATTAGTTACAGCTACTACTTTATATTAGCATCATTAGTTACAGCTCCTACTTTATATTAGCATCATTAGTTACAGCTACTACTTTATATTAGCATCATTAGTTACAGCTACTACTTTATATTAGCATCATTAGTTACAGCTACTACTTTATATTAGCAACATTAGCTCTACAGCTACTACTTTATATTAGCATCATTAGTTACAGCTACTACTTTATATTAGCATCATTAGTTACAGCTACTACTTTATATTAGCATCATTAGTTACAGCTACTACTTTATATTAGCATCATTAGTTACAGCTACTACTTTATATTAGCATCATTAGTTACAGCTACTACTTTATATTAGCATCATTAGTTACAGTTACTACTTTATATTAGCATCATTAGTTACAGCTACTACTTTATATTAGCATCATTAGTTACAGCTACTTCTTTATATTAGCATCATTAGTTACAGCTACAACTTTATATTAGCATCATTAGTTACAGCTACTACTTTATATTAGCATCATTAGTTACAGCTACTACTTTATATTAGCATCATTAGTTACAGTTACTACTTTATATTAGCATCATTAGTTACAGCTACTACTTTATATTAGCATCATTAGTTACAGCTACTACTTTATATTAGCATCATTACACACGCACACACACGTTGACGTTGAACAAACATCTTCCTAATAAACGAGGAACCATGAACGCACCTCCAGCACCGGGAGAACGACCTCCCTTAAGAACGGCTGCAGCACGACAGTGAAGTTACCGTGAGTGTCGTACCGTCCCGAGTCCACCAGGGTTCGCATTGCATGCTGGGAGAAACGATCAAGACATCATTAAGAAACAACAGGTTTGCACACGTCACTAGTTAAAATAAACATTAAAATAATCTATTCTGGTAGAAATAAAAGTGACCCATGAGCCTTGTTTACCGTTGCAGTTACACTTCCGCGACACCAGGGGGAGCCAGAAACAAGGTTTATAATCTTTTGTTAGCTCTACAGCTAGTACTTTACATTAGCAACATTAGCTCTGCAGCTAGTACTTTATTTTAGCCACATTAGCCCTAAAGCTACTTCTTTACTTAAGCAACATTAGCTCTACAGCTACTTCTTTAAATTAGCAATATTAGCTCTACAGCTAGTACTTTACATTAGCTCTGCAGCTAGTACTTTATTTAAGCCACATTAGCTCTACAGCTACTTCTTTACTTAAGCAACATTAGCTCTACAGCTACTCCTTTAAATTAGCAATATTAGCTCTACAGCTAGTACTTTACATTAGCAACATTGGCTTTACGGCTACTACTTTACTTAAGCAACAGTATAATTGCTAGTACAAAAACTTCTATTACACAAACCGATTAGCAAAATTAGCTACAACTTTACATTAGCAAAATTAGCTCTACAGCTACTAATTTACACTAGCAACATTAGCTCTAAAGCTACTACTTTAGCAACATTAGCTTTACAGCTCCCACTTTACATTAGCAACAGTATCTCTACAGCTGGTATTTTACATTAGCAACATTAGCTTCACAGCTACTTCTTTACATTAGCAACTTTAGCTCTACAGCTACTACTTTACATTAGAAACAGAATTTTTACAGCTAATACTTTACATTAGCAACATTAGCTCTACAGCCACTACTTTACGTTAGCAACATAAGCTCTAGAGCTACTACTCTACGTTAGCAACATTAGCGCTACAGCTAGTACTTTACATTAGCAACATTAGCTTCACAGCTACTTCTTTACATTAGCAACATTAGCTCTACAGCCACTACTTTACATTAGCAACATAAGCTCTACAGCAACTACTTTACGTTAGCAACATTAGCTCTACATCTAGTACTTTAGATTAGCAACATTAGCTCTACAGCTAGTACTTAAGTTTAGCAATATTAGCCAAGTTTGCCCTAAAAATATCTCAGGTTATCTGTACATGAAACTAAACTAAGTAAGATTGAAAAAGACATGGTTTTTGGCTCCACCTGGTGTTAGAATCGTGTAAGTGCAATTCCAGCAGAATGTGTTACAACAAACTGCAAGTTTACAAATAAATAATCTCAAGAGTGATTTTTATGAAAGTGTAAACAGTTCATTAAATAGTTTGATTTTTCAGCTCATGTAACAACAACAGGCTTTTATTTTGTATATCATTTTAACGACTAAAGAGTGAATATAAAAGTTTATGTATCTACAGACGGTTTTATGACCTGATAAGCTCTGTTGAAGTCGTTGACCTTCTCCAGCTCCTGAGATCCATCTTTGGGTTTCAACACACACGGACACACTAAACTGCAACACAACATCCCGGGTTCAACACACACTCACGAGTCTCCGGTGTGTGTGTGTGTGTGTGTGTGTCACCGACCTCACGAACCAGGTGGGACACCCCAGGGACTGGTCCTTGTGCAGATCCCGCAGAGGAACCATGCTGAGCAGCTCCACCAGGTTCACCATCGCCCGAGGAACCTGCACGGACCAGAGGGTCGGGACTCGCTGCAGGTTCAACTCTGACCTCTCACCTCAGAGTGCAGCAGGTCCAGAGCTCGACGGACGCGACCCACCACGTTCCGGGCCGAGAAGTACAACTGTGGACAAATGTTTGTTTGTCGTCGGTTTGACCCGCGTTTTAATAACAATAAAAATGTTTAAAGGTGTGAATGAATCCAGTTTCAGGTCAAAGGTCGCGGCCATGACTCACAGAATCGGTGCAGAAGTCACACAGGTCGTTGCTCCCGATAAACATGGTGATCACCTTCCAGTCGTCGTGGAAGTCAATACGCTGTTGAGATCAATAAGATGTGAAGTTAAATAAACGCTTGTTGTCGTTATTGATCCTCTGGTCTTACTGGGTCACTCTTCATCTTGTCCACCAGGGTGCGCACTTGTACCAGCATATCACTGCACACAGAGAGAGACTGCTTTGTTACGATGTGCTATGTTATGCTATGCTATGCTATTTTACGTTATGTTAGGTTATGCAATGTTATGTTATTCTATGTCATGCTAGGTTATGTTACCTTATGTTATGCTAATTTACGTTATGCTATGTTATGTTAAGAAATGTTATGCAATGTTATGTTATGCTATGTTATCTTATGGCATGCTATGTTATTCTATTTTAGGTATTTAAGGTTATGCTATGTTATGTTATTCTATGTCATGCTATGTTATGTTACCTTATGTTATGCTATTTTACGTTATGCTATGTTATGTTAAGAAATGTTATGCTATGCTATGTTATCTTATGTTATGCTATATAATGTTATCTTATGTTATGCAATGTTATGCTATGCTATGCTATCTTACGTTATGCTATGTTATTTTATGCTATGTTATTTTATGCTATGCTAAGTTATCTTATGTTATGCTATGTTATGCTTTTTTACGTTATGTCAGGTTACACTATGCTATGTTATGCTATGTCATCCTATGTTATGTTACCTTATGTTATTCTATTTTACCTTTTGCTATGTTATGTTAATAAATGTTATGCTATGTTACATTATGCTATGTCATGTTCTGTTCTGTTAAGCTATGCTATGTTATGCTACATTACGGTATGCTATGTTAGGTTATACTATTATCCATAACGTAACATATGCTGTGCTATGCTATGCTATGTTACGTTATACTATTTTCCATAACCTTTGCTATGCTATGCTATGCTATGCTATCCTATGCTATGCTATGCTATGCTATGCTATGCTATGGCTGACCTGCTCTTGGCTCCAGCCACAGCCTGGTTCAGGAAAGCTGCAGGATCATCTTGTTTGCAGATTCCTTCAGCGAAGCCGGTCACGTTTGGATTGAACTCCTTCAGGATGTCTGCGGGCGATTGTATATATAGATATAAAGATTTGATTCATTAGAATTATACTGATAAAACTAAAGTAATAACAACTTAACCACATGATGTCTAGAATGTATTGATTTGTGATCATTTTAACGTTTCCTCCAGTTTTACAATAAACGTAAGATTCAAATCTTCTTTTTGTGTAAAACTGTTATTATCTCATCAGCCTCAGAGCGGAAACACATGGCGACACATACTTGGCAGAGTTGTCACGCTGGAGATGTTGGCGTCACCACCGATGCTGAGTGAAGAGCAAACAGGTCAATAGTGGCCAAGGTCAAAGGTCAAGAGAAGCGAGAACAAAGGGTGGTGTCATCGCTCACCACCAGGAGAGTCCTCGATACTCGTTGATCACACTCAGGAGACTGTCGTCCACTTTAGCTCCCACACCGTTGCCGGCCTGAGGGAGGAAACATGAGTTTGAAACTCATCACTCGTGACACCAGCTTGTTTTGTATTGATACACAGAAGTTAGCTGTAGCTTGATGCCAGTTAGCCATTGCTGAATGCTAGTTAGCCATAGCTTGATGCCAGTTAGCCATAGCTTGATGCTAGTGAGCCGTAGCTTGATGCTAGTTAGCTGAGCTTGATGCTAGTTAGCCGTAGCTTGATGCTAGTTAACCGTAGCTTGATGCTAGTGAGCCGTAGCTTGATGCTAGTTAGCTGAGCTTGATGCTAGTTAGCCGTAGCTTGATGCTAGTTAGCCTTAGCTTGATGCCAGTTAGCCGTACCTTGATGCCAGTTAACTGAGCTTGATGCCAGTTAGCTGTAGCTTGATGCCAGTTTGTGGTAGCTTGATGCCAGTTAACCGTAGCTTGATGCCAGTTAGCCGTAGCTTGATGCTGGTTAGCCGTAGCTTGATGCCAGTTATCCGTTGCTCGATGCTAGTAAGTAAGTAATATTTATTTATATAGCGCTTTTCCAGACCAGGGTCACAAAGCGCTTTAACAATCAAAACAATACTCTAAAAAGTACATACTTTAAAGATCAAGATAATACTGAGAACAACACAGGAGTTCCAGAAAATCAAGGAAAAGCCTGAACAAATAGAAACGTCTTAAGATAGTTAGCCGTAGCTTGATGCTAGTGAGCCTTAGCTTGATGCTAGTTAGCCGTAGCTTGATGCTAGTGAGCCTTAGCTTGATGCTAGTTAGCCGTAGCTCGATGCTAGTAAACGCACTGCTCTTTGGTCATTCTCATGCTTCTTAACTGTAGAATCTATAGTTAATTTCAACAAATATCTTCAGTTTAAATAAAAGTATTTAAATCAACGTATTTTTGTCAAACTCCATCCATCCTGAATATTTCTTTTTCATTTATTCTTCACTCTGAGCTCTTGTTTTTATGATTGAGAATTTTAATTTTGCACAGTTAATACACAGAAATACAAATGAAATTACTTTAACAATGAAGAGAAAAACAAAAAAAATAACAAGTGTGTGATTGTATTTAATTTTATTATTATTTATTATTTTTTATAATTTCTCTATATCACTTTTATTTTCTCTCATATTTTCTCCATAACTTTTCTTTAATAATATTTAATTAGTTGGTTATATATATATATATATATTATAAATTGTTATAAAAATAAATATAACTTTGCAAATGTAAACATGGTTATAATTAAATAAAAATAAATAATAAAATAAATAAAAATATAAATGTTGGTTCAGATCGAATTGATGATTTTGTTGATGTTAATAATTCTATACATTTCTTTCTCTATATTGAGGTATCGTCCATGTTTCTGTGTGTGTTGTGCGAGCGAGTTCTGTGTCAAAAAGTCACCGTCAGAGAATCTCCGACCGCGGCGACGACCTTGACGTCTCCAGGTCGCAGCTCATGAACTGACGGAGAAGATCAATCAAGATGATGGACATGCGTCGACGCCGCAGAAGCGTCCGTACCTGAGGTCGGCGTCGCAGCAGAAGGTCGTCGGTCCGAACATGGAACCTCCGTCCCCGACGTCTGCGACACAAACATCTCAACATGTCGTTCCTCAGACTCGACCTTGAAGACTCACAGAATCCATGGACGCCGCGGGTCTGAGCGCCGGAGTGTTGACCCTCGTCCTCAGGAACGCTCGAGTCTGAGGGGAAGAAAGAATCAACTCGTGACCTTTTTTCTTACAAACCATCGAGAGGCAGGAGGTCACCTTGGAGGGGCAGGGAAAGGTCACGACCTCCTTCTCGGGCAGTTGAAGCTAAAGATGAGAAAACGCGATGAGTTTGTGATTCGACGTCTGAAGATCACATGATCACGTGATGAACTAAACTCTTTTATTATTCATGACAAAACAATCTATACTTTGAATATTGATCTTTTACTTAAAGTTTAAAGTTATTGTCAACAAAAATATGAATTCACTGGAAAGTCACAAATGTTTATCTTTTAAGGGTCAAATTAAAATGTTAATATTGTTAATATATTCATCGATGTGAGGAAATGTTGATAATGAGACAAAGTAATTATCATTTAAATTATAGATACAAGTTCAATTAATAAGTCATTTTTTATTCTCTCAGACAAAATGTTTCTTGTTATTTTACTAAATGGATGTGAAGCCAAACTCTTTCTAACATCAAACCTATTATTTATTTATATTTTTAATTATTTTGATCATGTTTGACTAGAAAACCACCAACTCTGCTGCTTCATGTTACAAATGTTTAAAGACTATTTAAGTTTGATTTTATTTTCAAACAGTATCTCTGTCTCTTATTCTGAATTATTCTAATAAAGCACAAATATTCTCATTTACTTTAAATATTTCCTCATATTTGTATTTTAATTTGTGATATTTATCCCTGAAACATAAATCATCAATCAAAGGGAAAATATATGTTTTTATTCATAAATATTTTTATGCTCAACTTCCTGATAATTCTTCAAATTCTCTGCTAATATTTATGGAAACATGATTAATTTAAATAGATTCAAACAAATAAAGATATTAACGTTCGTAATATCAACGAGTGTGAAATGTAGATTCAAATGTAGTTTTTCCGGTGACAATATTACACTAGAATGAACAAAACTCACCAGGCCGGTCCAGAGTTGCAGGACGAGACGATCCATGTCAAAGTTCTGCGATCAAGTGTAAACTTCAACGATTCTTACGTCAACAAGTGAGAATAAACAAAGCAAACAAAGAGTCTCACGGAGGAAGGATCCGACACCAGAGGTTCTGGCTGCAGCAGAACCGTGAAGTCGTCGCTCGTCAGCTTCGGATCGTCCACGAGCTTCTGCAGCATCTCCTGGAACATCAGAGACAAGTTTGAGAAACACTTCCATCGACGTCATGTTTGTGCGTCAGTGACACGAGAAAATTGAACAATTGAACGTTTTAAATCATACTTATTATACTTGTGACTCATGATTTTTCACTATTATTTAAATATTACTATTACTACTTGTATTTATTACTTTTTAAATCCCACAAATTGTATATTGATTAATTCGATGCTTTAAAAAAAAAGATTATCATGAAATAAAGGCTTCAAACTAATACATTCAGACTATTATTGGAATTAAAATAACAAACTAACTCTCTTATTTATTAATAAATAATAAACTTAATTAAAATCGAATTATATAATAAAAAGTCAACAAATGATTGAATCCATTATTAAAATAAAATAATAATAATAAATAAACTGAACTGAACTGAAATGTATTAAATGTTTAAATGTAATTAATTTAATTTAATTTAAACATGTTTTCCATTTAATTATTAAAAAACAAACAAATCCAACCTTTAAAATCATAAATAAATAAATAATGTTTGCTTAAACAGAAAAAAACAAAATGTCAATAAAGAAATTCAAAGTTAGTGCTAGTCAAGCCACAGCTAACTAGCATCAAGCTTCAGCCAACTAGCATCAAGCTAAGGCTAAATAGCATCAAGCTACGGCTTACTAGCATCAAGCTTTGGCTTACTAGCATCAAGATACGGCTAACTAGCATCAAGCTACGGCTAACTAGCATCAAGCTACAGCCAACTAGCATCAAGCTACGGCTTATTAGCATCAAGCTACGTCTAACTAGCATCAAGCTACGGCTAACTAGCATCAAGCCACAGCCAACTAGCATCAAGCCATGGGCAACTAGCATCAGGCTACGGCTTACTAGCATCAAGCTACGGCTTACTAGCATCAAGCTACGTCTAACTAGCATCAAGCTACGGCTTACTAGCATCAAGCTACGGCTAACTAGCATCAAGCTACAGCCAACTAGCATCAAGCTATGGCTTACTAGCATCAAGCTACGTCTAACTAGCATCAAGCTACGGCTAACTAGCATCAAGCCACAGCCAACTAGCATCAAGCCATGGGCAACTAGCATCAGGCTACGGCTTACTAGCATCAAGCTACGGCTTACTAGCATCAAGCTACGGCTAACTAGCATCAAGCTACGGCTTACTAGCATCAAGCTACGTCTAACTAGCATCAAGCTATGGCTAACTAGCATCAACCCACAGCCAACTAGCATCAAGCCATGGGCAACTAGCATCAGGCTACGGCTTACTAGCATCAAGCTACGGCTAACTAGCATCAAGCTACAGCCAACTAGCATCAAGCTACGGCTTATTGGCATCAAGCTACGTCTAACTAGCATCAAGCTACGGCTAACTAGCATCAAGCCACAGCCAACTAGCATCAAGCCATGGGCAACTAGCATCAGGCTACGGCTTACTAGCATCAAGCTACGGCTTACTAGCATCAAGCTACGTCTAACTAGCATCAAGCTACGGCTTACTAGCATCAAGCTACGGCTAACTAGCATCAAGCTACAGCCAACTAGCATCAAGCTATGGCTTACTAGCATCAAGCTACGTCTAACTAGCATCAAGCTACGGCTAACTAGCATCAAGCCACAGCCAACTAGCATCAAGCCATGGGCAACTAGCATCAGGCTACGGCTTACTAGCATCAAGCTACGGCTTACTAGCATCAAGCTACGGCTAACTAGCATCAAGCTACGGCTTACTAGCATCAAGCTACGGCTAACTAGCATCAAGCTACGGCTAACTAGCATCAAGCTACGTCTAACTAGCATCAAGCTACGGCTAACTAGCATCAACCCACAGCCAACTAGCATCAAGCCATGGGCAACTAGCATCAGGCTACGGCTTACTAGCATCAAGCTACGGCTTACTAGCATCAAGCTACGTCTAACTAGCATCAAGCTACGGCTTACTAGCATCAAGCTACGGCTAACTAGCATCAAGCTACGGCTTACTAGCATCAAGCTACGGCTAACTAGCATCAAGCTACGGCTCACTGCTGTTTGTGTATCAATATAAAACAATAAAT